>NC_139514.1:1882385-1897385 GCF_947247035.1 Vipera ursinii
AATTCCTGAGCCCAGCATGGGGGGAACTAGGGCCCCTTCATGACTGGTGGACTTCAAATCCCAGAATTCCTCAGCCAGCATGAGGGAACTATGGCCCCTTCATGACTTGTGGACTTCAACTCCCAGAATTCCTGAGCCAGCATTAAACTATGGCCCCTTCATGACTCGTGGACTTCAACCCCCAGAATTCCTCAGCCAGCATGGCTCAGCTTGGAAACTTCTCCCTTTCCCCTCAGCGTGGTTGTCACAGGAATTCTGGGAGTTGAAGTCCACGAGTCATGGAGGGGCCATAGTTCCCCCATGCTGGCTCAGGAATTCTGGGAGTTGAAGTCCCCGAGTCATTGTAATTGCTTGTCAGAACCCAGGAGCAGAGGTTTATCGATGCTGCGATGAAGGTTACCTCTCTCCCTAGCTATTTATGTTAACGAGTGCTGGCTTGTGTGGTTGAATTTCAGAGAGTAAACCTTGTAGAAAAGTGTTGCTCAACCTGGGCCGCTTGAAGACGGGTGGACTTCAACTCCCAGAATTCCCCAGCCAGCAAAGCTGGCTGGGGAATTCTGGGAGGTGAAGTCCACCCGTCTTCAAGCGGCCCAGGTTGAGAATCACAGTTGCAGACGAGCGTGATGTTCAGAAGTTAAAAATTTTTTCAAGGAAAGGGATCTCCTTGGAATATTTTGCTTTGGCTTAAGACGGCCCCAGGGAAAATGTTGAAAATTTTTTTGCACCCAACTGTGTATTTGGCCTTCCTCTTCCCACTTTCCAAATGCCGCCTTGGCTAGGCGGCCCGGAAATCGAAGCCCCAGCTTCTCTCCAAGACCAAACCTAAGTGAGGAAGAGGCGTCAGGTAAGATCGTGGAATTTGGCGCATTTTTTCCCCCCAGCCGCTCTGCTAAGCTGTAGCCCTTGAGTCACGGGGTTGAAAGTCGGACGAGAAAATCGGGCGGATTTCCTCGGCCTCCCCTCAGAGGACAATCTCGGATCGTGGACCCTCGGCGGAAGCCCTGATGGAGGACCAGCCAGAAAGCCACTTGATCGTGCAACGTGTGGGATGTAGACCTGGATTTAGGTAGTTTTAGGAAAAATGGAAGAATTGGGTCTACCATATTTTCCGGCATATAAGACGACCCCCCAACTTTTGAGACGATTTTTATGGGTTAAAAAGTCATCTTATACGCCGGAAAATACGGTAGTTCAGGGGTAGGCCACCTGAGTCAGCCAGGAATTCTGGGAGTCGAAGTCCACAAGCCGTAAAACAGGCAAGGTTGCCTACCCCTGGTCTAGACCGGGGGGGGGGTGTCTTCAAACTTGGCCGCTTTTAAGACTTGTGGACTTCGACTCCCAGAATTCCTCAGCCAGAGGAATTCTGGGAGTCGAAGTCCGCAAGTCTTAAAAGCGGCCAGGTTTGACGACCGAAACCCCCCCCCCTCCGGTCTAGCTGATGTCCCAGGGAACTGCCATTTAACTGCATGAAAGTTCACTGTAGCCACAGGAAGGAAGCAAAAAAAGCATTTTTTGCACACGGAAAGATCCTGAAGAACTACCTGTAGAGATTTAAGCTTCCCTTCAGGACAACCTAGAGCCAGATTTTTTTACCGCCTTTCTGAGATAAAATGATTTATTCTTTGAAAGTTGGAAGGGTTTTTAACTCTGGGCCGTTCGCTCCGCAGCCTTGACAAGAGGTTTTTTCCAAAGTGGCGTCCGGAGCTGTGCAATAGATCCCCTTCGATATATATTTCGTCTTCAATTTACATGCAATATTTATTTATTTATTTATTTCGCTTTTATTTAAAGCTTTAAGGGACCCTTCCGGGTTTTCTATATACTTGCGAGCGACCGATACGGAATGCTATTATTATTATTATTGTTGTTGTGTTGTTGTTGTTTTTTTAAAAAATACACTGTTGTTTTTCTTTTCTGTATATTTTGCAAGCGCTCCTATTCTAGTGAAGAAAACCTAATTTATATGGTGGGAGCCTTCCCGGAAACTGTGGGTAAAATATGCTTGTTTGAAATCTACCGCCTGATTTAAAACCCCATCAGAAAACAAAAGAGGAAGGAGAGAACACAATACTTTGAGATTTATTTATTTTATTTTATTTTTGTTTAACTGCACTTTGTTCTGATTTTGGCAAAGAACAACCCTTCTTTTGGAACAAACAAAAGACGAAAGAACAAAACAGTCTCTTCTTTTTGGTTGGCGTGCCGTCTTTAGCAGCGTCTCCCTAGGGTCAGGAGAAGGATCAAAACTTTCCCAGTTCATTTAATGGAGAATTTAAGGTGAGAAATCACGAATAATTGAGGCAGGCTAGAACGGGCCGCGTGATCCCCTTTTGGTGGCTGAGCAAGAGTGGTGTGTGTGGTGGATGCTCTTAAGGGATGCACCCCACCAAAAAAGCGCAGTGTGCTGCATCTTTCGTTTCTCAAAATGCTTGAAAATCAGCCGGCTTCTCTTGGGAAAAGAGAATTCTTGTGTCCGTGCAACGAGAATTGACCGTTGGATGTCTTCCTTTTTTAAAAAAAGTTTTGCAACCGTTTGGCTTACCTTTTCGTTTTTCCTTTTGCTTTTGCGCCCTTAAGGGAACGTTTTAGCTCAGGGCTGTCCAACTTTGGCAACTTCCAAGGCTTGTGGACTTCAACTCCCACCAGGCTCGGTTGGCTGTGGGGAACTATGGGAGTTGAAGTCCACGCGTCTTGAAGCTGCCAAGGTTAGACACCCCTGCTGTAGCTCACAAAATTCTCTTGCGTGCTTTCTGTTGATCTCCCCGGGATGAAGGTACAGCCTTTTAAACACACACACAGCTGGAGGGGATTGGGGCCAGGACGTAGCAACCGGCAGCTTGTCCATCAGGGTGAGGGTGTTCCCATGGTTTAAGGAGGCAGCGTTGCTGACCGATAAAGCAAAAGAGAAGCTCTTTGAGGTAGATCATTCACCCCCAAGATGGATGTTGGGTAGACCCTTGGCCAAGGGATCCCACTTTTGAAGGATCAAGTCGGTCTTGTTGAGAGCCTTCCTCTTGGAAAATAAGATCCTGCTCTCCAGGCCTTGTGACTAGATTCAAGGTGACCCCCTGTGTGTGGCTAGCATTGAAACCCGAGTAGACCTCTTGAGAACAAAGCCTTCCTTTGGTCAACCTTAAGAGGAGAAGGAGGAGAAGTCACGCCACCTTCAAGAGGCCTTTACTGACCATTCGTAGGAGTTGGGTCTTCCTCCATCCGCTTCCTTCAGAAACTGGTGGACATTTTGACCCCAAAGGGTCTTCATGAGAAGTAGCAAGGGAGGAGTATCCTGGTCTCCTGGCCCCAGCCCTTGCTTCCTGACACAAAGACCAAAGTGATGACCACGTTCTTCAGGAAGAGCAGCTCTTTTCTCCCCAGGGATGGGCCCGCCCGCCAGGGCTGTGGCCCAGAGTCAAGATCTTCCCCCACTCCCACCTTGAGGTGGAACCTAGTACCTTGAACCCAGCTTCTGAGTAGTGTAAATTAGACCCCTACAACTTTCCGCGGCTTAGTAGGTTCCCTTGGAAAATGTGACGGTGTCCCCAAAGAAAAGTAGAGCGGGGGGGTGTCTTCCCACTTGGCCCTCTGATGACTCGCGGACTTCAACTCCCAGAATTCCATGCCTGGCTGAGGAATTCTGGGAGCTGAAGTCCACAAGTCATCAAAGGGCCAAGTGGGAAGACCCCCGAAGCAGACGCAGCGTTTCCACGCAAGAGCAGAAATGGCCCAGAGTAGACACGCACACATACACATGCACGCACGCACGCACGCAGCAACTCCGCCGAACAAATGAGACTTCTTCCATTCGTATCAGTATCTTCATTTATTTGAACCTGGGGCAGAAATAAGCGGGGCTAAGTTGCATTTCATGCCTTTCGCCGCCCGACGGGGCCCGTAATTCTCGCGGCCCCTGCTTAGTTGGTCTTATTCAGGGGCAGCTATATAGCTTTGTTTGGGGGGGTCCTAAGCGCCCCCCCTCCTTCCTGCTCCTCCGCTGAATCGTGAACGTAGCACCCGAGAAGCTTTTATGCCAGTCCTTCGATTTCAAATCTGCTTTCTTACCGAAGAGGTGACAATTACGCTCTATCTATCAATGTCGACTTGAGACTTTGCACTTTTTTTTTTCCTCTCCCCTCCCTGTTGGAAGTATTTTGTGTCCGGATTTCGATGTTGATTTGGTTAAACGTGTTCGGTTAATAAAATGTTACGTTGATAGAGGCGTGCGTTGGGGGTCTCTCTCTTTTTTTTTCCCCCGACAAGGGGCTTGTACCCCGAGAGGTCTAGCGAAAGGGGAAATGAAAAAAAAAATCAGTCAATAAATAAATACAAACACAGAAAGTTGGGCCTTTCTGATCTGACTAAAAAAATCCAATTTTTTTTAAAAAAATCCAATTTGGGGTGTGTCGATCGGTCCACGCGGGTAAAATCCACCGAAGCAAAACGTCCGATGGAAAAAGTGCAGCTCGGCCCTCTGACCGGCAGCTCCTCACGGCATCCACCAGGGGGGGCTGCGACCTCAGTCGAGGCTCTTCCTTTGGCAGAAGCAGCTGCATCCTCCGCCTTTCGCCTTCCAGATGGGACGGATCGGAGCATCCATCGTCCCCCGCTGCCCCCATTGAGCAGGCAGGCACGCGGCAGGCAAGCAAGCAAGCAAGCAACGAGAATGGTAGGATCCCTTCTCTGCCTGGGAGGAAAACTTACCCAGGTTAATAATGGGGCTGAATCCCGCATCCAGAGCCCTTCGGTCCTCGCTTTACAGCCGTTCGTTTAGTGACCAAAGAGCAGCGCTGAAAAAAGCGATTTTTTAAAATTGTTTTTCACGCTTACCACCATTGCGGCCTCCCCAGGGTCACGGGACTGAATAGCCACGGCTTTTGGGGATCGATGACTCCACCAATCGGCCTTTTGCTGGCCGGGGGGAATTCTGGGAGGTGTCCCCCTCCCCCCCCCCCGGTCTTGAGTTTGCTGAGGTTGAGAAGCCTTGGCCCAGATCGTGCGTTAATTTATTAATTTATTCTGGGCTGCGGACGCCCTTAGAAGTCTAAAATGGCCGCTCATAAAGGTGTAACAAGGCGACTGACAAACTCCTGCTTAGTAAATCCAGTGGGTTCCACATCAAGAGTGGATCAGGAGGTGACCCCGGTGAGATGAAGGGGGGGGGAATCGATTGTCCATTAATGTCTAAAGTAAGAACATCTTGCAGAGGCGTGAAAAATGGGGCCGTTTTTTGCTCAGCAGCTTCTGGAAGGGAAGTTATTCTGCAAGGATCCTTCCCTCCCTTCATTTTTCCCTCCCTTCCTTCCATCCATCTTTCCATCCTCTTCTTCCTCCCTCCCTCCCTTCTCCTTCCTTCCATCCATCTTCCTTTCTTTTTTCCTTCCTCCCTCTCTCTTTTTCCTCCCTCCCTTCATTTTTCCCTCCCTTCCATCCATCCTCTTCTTCCTCCCTCCCTTCTCCTTCCTTCCTTCCATTCATCTTGCCTTCCTTTCTTTTTTCCTCCCTCCCTTCTCCTTCCTTCCTTCCATTCATCTTCCCTTCCTTTCTTTTTTCCTTCCTCCCTGTCTTTTTCCTCCCTTTCATTTTTTCCTTCCTTCTATCCATCTTTCCATCCTCTTCTTCCTCCCTCCCTCCCTTCTCCTTCCTTCCATCCATCTTCCCTTCCTTTTTTCCTTCCTCTCTCTTTTTCCTCCCTCCCTTCATTTTTCCCTTCCTTCCTTCCATCCATCTTTCCATCCTCTTCTTCCTCCCTTCTCCTTCCTTCCTTCCATCCATCTTCCCTTCCTTTCTTTTTTCCTTCCTCCCTCTCTTTTTCCTCCCTCCCTTCATTTTTCCCTTCCTTCCTTCCATCCATCTTCCCTTCCTTTCTTTTCCTTCCTCCCTCTCTCTTTTTCCTCCCTCCCTTCATTTTTCCCTTCCTTCCTTCCATCCTCTTCTTCCTCCCTCCCACCCTTCTCCTTCCTTCCATCCATCTTCCCTTCCTTTCTTTTTCCTTCCTCCCTCTCTCTTTTTCCTCCCTCCCTTCATTTTTCCCTCCCTTCCTTCCATCCATCTTTCCATCCTCTTCTTCCTCCCTCCCTTCTCCTTCCTTCCTTCCATCTTCCCTTCCTTTCTTTTCCTCCCTCCCTCTCTCTTTTTCCTCCCTCCCTTCATTTTTTCCTTCCTTCCATCCATCCACCTTTCCATCCTCTTCTTCCTCCCTCCCTTCTCCTTCCTTCCTTCCATCTTCCCTTCCTTTCTTTTTTCCTTCCTCCCTGTCTTTTTCCTCCCTTTCATTTTTTCCTTCCATCCATCTTTCCATCCTCTTCTTTCTTCCCCTCCCCTTCCTTCCTCCATCCCTCCCTCTTTTTCCTCCCTCTTCATTTTTTCCTTCCTTTCATCCATCCATCTTTCCTCCCTCTTTTTCCTCCCTCTTCCTTTTTTCCTTCCTTCCTTCCATCCATCTTCCCTTCCTTTTTTCCTCCCTTCCCTCCTTCCTCCCTTCCCTCCTTCCTTCCTTTCTCTCTCCCTCCCTCCCTTTTTCCTCCCTCCCTTCATTTTTTCTTTTCATCCATCCATCTTTCTTCCTTTTTCCTTCCTTCCATCTTTCCTCTCTCTTTTCCCTCCCTCCCTCCCTGTCTTTGTCCTGACATTCAAGCAAGACGTCTTGAAAAAGAAAAAGAAAAAATAGTCGATTTCCGATAACATTTCCAATAACCATCGGAAATACATCCCAGCTCTACCTTCTCTGCCCTTGTGTTTCACCTCCACGGAGGCAGGGAGCCTCTGCTCCTCGCTGTCACGCTTAACCTCCAAGGGGGATAAAACGAGGCTCAAAAATTCAGACTCATTCTTACGGGACTCCGCAACCCATACGAAGAGAGGCACTTTGCATTCGCCTTCCAAATGGGAATATTTAAATTACTTTCAGCACCTAGAAATGTGACCTGCTCAAGGCTATCCTGAAACGGGCAGAATTTAGAGAGTGAAATCTTTCGGGTCCGGAAGATACAAACTCATTTGCCAACCCATTTGGGTTTAAATGACCGAAACCAGCACACACACAAGCCACAAATTTGTGTCGTCAAGCTGGCCCTTATTAAACTTACCAGGAATTCCAGCTCGGAAAGAGGTGACCTAAGGACCAGGCCAATTAACAAGGTGTTGTGGCTTCTTGCCAACTCTTATTAGAGATAAGAAAGTAATTTGTGCAACCAGAGCAGATGTCTTGACTACCTCTGGGGGAGGGGTGGGGAGGGGGGTGTTTCAGACCAAGGATATTTTCCTGGATCGAGTGGGAGACTTGAGCAACTTGAAAAGGGAACATCTGCTGGCGCACACGCTCCTTTCGTTCTCCCTGCAAGAACAACGCAAGGCACCGGTCCTCATGAAGTTCCTTTGGCCAGGAAACCAGCTTTCCTATGCATCTCAATCCCGAAGAGACCAAGGAATGGCGACCAAGCCAATTTCTGGAGATGGAATTCTTCCAAATTCCAGAACTGATGGATACTTGAATTGCCCGTTTCAATTCTGCAGCAAAGGTTTCCCCGTAATTAATTAATTAAGTTGGAAGGGACCTTGGAGGTCATCTAGTCCAACCCCCTGCTCAGGCAGGAAACCCTATACCATTTTGGAGAAATGGCTGTCCAGTCTCTTCTTAAAAACTTCCAGTGTTGGAGCAGGAAGTCCTCAACGACCACAATGGTGACAAGGATTTCCGTGGGGAAAAGCAAAGCGGTCGCTCAACTTTTGCCCAATTATATGAGCGTTTTTCCCATGGTTATTAAGCCGATCAATGCAGTTAAGTGAATTACGTGGTCATTAAATGAATCCAGCTTCTCCCCCCCCCACCGCCCCATTGACTTTGCTTGAGGGAAGCCAGCTGGGAACGTTGCAAACGAGGGTCACATGTACTCCGGGATGTTGCAAAGGCCCCTATGTGCATCCTGGCTGCCAAACATCTGGTTTTTGATCACATGACCATGAGGAGGCTGCAGTGGTTGTAAGTGCAAGGACCGACTAAGTCTCTCACACAAAAATACACACACAAACATGTACACATCCCAGTCTGGGATCAAAAGAGGTGAGTTTGCTTCTTCTGGTGAAGTTCTCACATCTTTGATGTTATCTAGCTGGGTCATGAAACGTCTGCAAGAAAACCACCAAGATCAGAGAGCATCAAGGACCCCATATTTTTCCTCCTCCTCCTCCTCCTCCTCCTCCTCCTCCTCCTCCTCCTCCTTTTATAACACTGAAGATGTTGCCTCATCGGGTAATGAAACATCTGCAAGAAAACCACCAAGCTTAGAAAGCACCAATAACCCCACAGTCGTTGTCCTCCTCCTCCTCCTCATCTCCACAGTATCCCATCCCCTCCTAGCACTGATGATGTTCTCTAGTTGGGTCATGAAACGTCTGCAAGAAAACTGCCAAGCTCAGAGAGCACCCAGGACCCCATTGTCATCTCCTCCTCCTCCTCCTCCTCCTCCTCCTCCTCCTCCTCCTCCTCCTCCTCCTCCCTTCTCTTTCTCCTCCTCTCCACAAACCCCCACTCCCAGCACTGAGGATGTTACCTAGTTGGGTCACGAAACGTCTGCAAGGAAACCACCCAGCTCAGAGAGCACCAAGGACCCCACAGTCTTCCTCCTCCTCCTCCTCCTCCTCCTCCTCCTCCTCCTCCTCTTCCTCCTCCTCACTTCTCTTTCTCCTCCTCTCCACAAACCCCCACTCCCTTCCAACACTGATGATGTTCCCTAGTTGGGTCATGAAACGTCCGCAAGGAAGCAACCAAACTCAGAGAGCACCAAGGACCTCACAGTCTTCCTCCTCCTCCTCCACTCCACAACCCCCCTGCCTTTGAGCCTGATGATATTACTTAGTTGGGTCACGAAATGTCTGTAAGAAAACAACCAGACAGCACCAAGGACCGCGAATCCTCCTCTTTCTCTCCACTAGCCCCACTCTCTCCTAGCACTGATGATGTTCCCTAGCTGGGTCATGAAACGTCTGCAAGAAAACCACCCAGCTCAGAGAGCACCAAAGACCCCACAGTCCTTCCTTCCTTCCTTCCTTCCTTCCTTCCTTCCTTCCTTCCTTCCTTCCTTCCTTCCTTCCTTCCTTCCAGCACTGATGATGTTCCCTAGTTGGGTCATGAAACGTTTGCAAGAAAACCACCCAGCTCAGAGAGCACCAAGGACCCCATTTCCTTTCTTCCTTCCTTCCTTCCTTCCTTCCTTCCTTCCTTCCTTCCTTCCTTCCTTCCTTCCTTCCTTCCTTCCTTCCCTGATGATGTTCCCTAGTTGGGTCATGAAACATCTGCAAGAAAACCACCCAGCTCAGAGAGCACCAAGGTCCCCACAGTCCTTCCTTCCTTCCTTCCTTCCTTCCTTCCTTCCTTCCTTCCTTCCTTCCTTCCTTCCTTCCTTCCTTCCTTCCTTCCTTCCCTGATGATGTTCCCTAGTTGGGTCATGAAACGTCTGCAAGAAAACCACCAAACTCAGAGAGCACCAAGGACCCCACAGTCCTCCTCCTCCTCCTCCTCCTCCCTACAAACCCCCCTCCCTTCTAGCGCTCACGGTATCATCTAGTTGGGCAATGAAATATCTGCAAGAAAAACAACTCAGTTCAGAGAGCACCAAGGGGAAGAAAAAAAAAACAGCACCGCCCAACAATAATTGCTGGCCCCTGGTCCTCCTTTCCTGCCCAATCCAGATCGATTGCTCAAATAATTTAGGCTCAATCTGCTTCCATCTGCTAAAAGAAAGGGAAAAAAAGGACTTTCTCCCCATTTCTGAAAGTTAAGTAGCTGGGGAATTCTGGGAGGTGAAGTCCACACATCTTACAAGTGGCCCCCCAGGATGGGAAAGGCTGGTCTGTCCCCTATTCCAAACCTCGCACCAGCCTTCTTTCCTGCATTAATTAATTCCCCTTAATTAATTAATTAAGTTGGAAGGGACCTTGGAGGTCATCTAGTCCAACCCCCTGCTCAGGCAGGAAACCCTATACCATTTCGGACCAAGGGCTGTCCAGTCTCTGCTTAAAAACCTCCAGGGTTGGAGCAGGAAGTCCTCAACGACCACAATGGTGACAAGGATTTCTTAATTGTTCATCCTAAACCAGGCGGTCTTCAAACCTGGCCCTTGGATGACTGGTGGACTTCAACTCCCAGAATTCCTCAGCCAGGCACGCGTGCCTGGCTGAGGAATTCTGGGAGTTGAAGTCCACCAGTCATCCAAGGGCCAAGTTTGAAGAGCCCTGTCCTAAGCAGTCAAACTAATCCTGTTTTTAGGATTATAATTCATTCCTTGGTCACGGAGAGGTCTGATCAAGCACGCTTAAACCATATATTGAAAGCAAAGAGACTCTTTCCAAGCAGATTTTTTTTTTACCAATTCTCCCTTCTCCTTTATTCTTGGCATTGCCAGCATTCCCTGCTTTGTCATCTCATTCCTGCTCCTTCGCGTCACCACGCAAAGGAAGCTTTTCGCTCCGCAGCTCAGGCGCTCAGAAAGTCGCACGGCTTCCCCTCCTCTAGTTTTCCCCCCGTTCTGGTCAAGTGTGGCATTCAACAAGCTTTGACCTGCAAATTTCGACTTTGAAACAGACGTGGATGGCACTAATTCACGCTATCTGACTTAACTTTAGTTTTTTCTCTCTGTGATTAAACATTCATTGCCCTGGACGATTTCATCAGTTTTTCTCAAGATCCAGACCTGTAAATGGTATAGGTTGTCCTGCTTGAGCAGGGGGCTGGACTAGAAGACCTCCAAGGTCCCTTCCAGCTTCTATTCTGTTCTATTCTATTCTATTCTATTCTATTCTATTCTATTCTATTCTATTCTATTCTATTCTATTCTATTCTATTCTATTCTATTCTGTTCTATTCGAATTCTCTATTCTATTCTATTCTATTCTATTCGAATTCTCTATTCTATTCTATTCTATTCTATTCTATTCTATTCGAATTCTCTATTCTATTCTATTCTATTCGAATTCTCTATTCTATTCTATTCTATTCTATTCTATTCGAATTCTCTATTCTATTCTATTCTATTCTATTTTACTTTCTTATTCTCTATTCTATTCTATTCTATTCTATTCGAATTCTCTATTTTATTTTATTCTATTCTTTTCGAATTCTCTATTCTGTTCTGTTCTATTCTACTTTCTTATTCTCTATTCTGTTCTATTCTATTCTATTCTATTCTATTCTATTCTAATTATTCTATTTTATTCTATTCGAATTCACTATACTATACTACACTACACTACACTACACTATACTATACTATACTATACTATTCCTGTTCTGCTCTGTTCTGTTCTTGTTCTTGTTCTTGTTCCTGATCTATTCCTCCTCCCCTTTTGTCCTGGAGGCAGGAGAAGAAGCAACGGATGGAAAGTAATCAAGGAGAGAAGCAACCTAGAACTAAGGAGAAACTTCCTGACAGTGAGAACAGTTAACCAGTGGAACCACCTGCCTCCAGAAGCTGTTAATGCTCCAAGACTGAAGGTTTTTAAGAAGAGACTGGACAGCCATTTGACTGGGATTGTATAAGATCTCCTGCTTGAGCAGGGGGTTGGACTAGAAGACCTCCAAGGTCCCTTCCAACTCCTGTTATTTTGTCATACAGTTTTCAACTGACCCGATTTGATGTGTTGGCTAAAACACAACCTGCATGTTTTCTGCATAGGATTCAGAACGTCCTCTCTGAATATCACCTCCATCCTTACAAGTATCAGCGCCGGATTGTAGAATTGGCTCTTTCGAGAGATTTATCCCCCCCCCAAAAAAAAATATTTTGAATTTTAATTTTGACATTCTCTATTTTGGGTTAAACGAGAACGCCAACTTGTCTGAATATATATATATATTTAAAAAAAGATACAAAAAAAGATGCTATCCCGGGTGGTATAAGGATTCCCGCCTTGGGCAAGGGGTTGGACTAGAAGACCTCCAAGGTCCCTTCAGCCCTCCCATTCTATGCATCCTTTTGCCAGATTTTTTTTCCCCCTTCCCGGTCATTTGCAAGGGCCTCTGTTTCTTTGCACGCTTGCTTGGCCGAGGTTGATCTGTCCGACTGACCAGGATGTCTGGAATTAGGCACAGATTTAGCCAGAGTCTGACATTTCTCTCTCTCTCTCCCCCCCCCCCCCCGGTAATTGGTAGCTTCGGAAAACTGGCACGGATTCAGACAGAATAAGCTCTGCTCCTTTTGCGGATAAAGTCAAGGAGAGCCTCAGAAGCCAGGGAAGGCTGGAGATGAATGCTATTTTGGCTCCTTCCTCCCTTTTTATGTTTGGTACCAACTGCAGCTGGCAAGTTTGGCGGGCAGCCGAGGAACGGAAAAAGACCTGATGCAGACCAAAAGGGGAGAAATTGCTCTCGGGCCCCATGATGGAGCAACGGTGTCCCGAATCTACTCTTTCTAGCTTTTTAAGGAGGTGCCAAGGCAGAGAGTTCACAGGGTGGGCAATACACACACACAGAGACAGCATTCTTCGGAGGGAAAGGAGGAAAGAAAGCAAAGAAAGGGGAGAAGGAAAGAGGAGACGAGAGAGAGAGAGAGAGAGAGAGAGAGAAGGAAAGGAACAAACGAATGAAGGAGAGAGGGAAAGATAAGGAAGGACAAGGATGAAGTGGAAAAGAGGGAAGGTAGAAGAGGAAGGAAGGAAGGAAGGAAGGAAGGAAGGAAGGAGGGAGGGAGGGAGGGAGGAAGGAAGGAAGGAAGGAAGGAAGGAAGGAAGGAAGGAAGGAAGGAGGTTTTTGGAAATGTTATCAGAAATTGACTATTTTTTTTTCTTTGGCAAGTTTTTCTTGCTGGAATATCAGGAACTGGGTATGTCTAATCTAGAGAAAACTGTAGGGGTGACATGAGTCTTCCAGTATCTCAGGGGCTGCCCCAAAGAAGAGGGAGTCAAGCTATTCTCCAAAGCACCTGAAGGGAGGACAAGAAGCAACGGATGGAAACCAATCAAGGAGAGAAGCAACCTGGAATCAAAGAGAAACTTCCTGACAGTGAGGACAATTAACCAGTGGAACTCCTTGCCTCCAGAAGCGGTGAATGCTCCAACACTGGAGGCTTTTAAGAAGAGGCTGGACAGCCATTTGCTTGAGCAGGCGGATGGACTAAATGACCTCCAAGGGCCCTTCCAGTTCTCTTCTGATTGAAAAGACAGGTTAAAGAGAAAGGAAAGGGGAGGAAGGGAGAGAAAGAAAGGAGAGTAAGAAACACATGAATGAAGGAGAGAGGGAAGAAGGAAGGAAGGAAGGAAGGAAGGAAGGAAGGAAGGAAGGAAGGAAAGGAAGGAAGGAAGGAAGGAAGGGAAGGGAAGGAAGGAAGGAAGGAAGGAAGGAGGGAGGGAGGGAAGGAAGGAAGGAAGGAAGGAAGGAAGGAAGGAAGGAAAAGGGAGGGAGGAAGGAGGAAGGAAGGAAAAGGGAGGAAGGAAGGAAGGAAGGAAGGAAGGAAGGAAGGAAGGAAGGAAGGAAGGAAGGAAGGATGGATAATTATTTTTGAGACAATGAGAAGGATATAGCAGAGGTCTGGATCTTCAAGAGAAGAAGTGATGAAATCATGCAGGCCTAATGAAGGTTTAATCACGGAGGGAGAGGTCAAAGATAAGCCAAAAAACCTGATTTAGTGCCATCTACGTCTGTTTGAAGTACCATTTGAAAACACTATTTGAATTCCGCCGTGCAGTTCTCAGGCTTTTGAAAATGTATATTGTATTAGTCTGCCCACAACGCATTTATTGTATACGTGCACAGAATGTATAAAATTAGAAAATGCTGGGAAATTGCTGGCAAAAACGTGAATAATAAACACCCCGCAGATAAAACTCTCCTGAATTAAGCTAATCCTGCATGGGAAAACATTGGGATTTTGCTACTGCCTTTCAATCTTACATTTGGCAGATCTGACTTTTTTTTTTTTTGAGGTTTGTTAAAAATCGCTGTCTTCGTTCTGAAAAGGGCACTGTCTATCTGAGGAAAGTTGAAATAATTTCCTTTGAATAATGAAAAAAAAATCTCTCAAGCAGGGGGATGGACTAGATGATCTTTAACACCAGCACCAGCCCTCTGGAATCAACTTCCCCTTGAGCTTCGGATGGCCCCGGACCTCCGGTCCTTTCGCCGCGACCTCAAAACTTTCCTCTTCCATCAGGCTGACCTGGATTGATGATGGGTTTTTAAATATGTTTTAATTTTTAACTGTAGTTAATTTATTTTGGGGCTGTTATTTAATTCTTTTTTAATTTTTGTATTGTTGTTTTTTTATTGTTGTAAGCCCCCCTGAGTCCTTCGGGAGATAGGGCGGCATATAAGTCCCAAAAATAAATAAATAAATAAATAAATCTCTTCCACCTTCATGGTCTAAAGCGGTGTTTGCCAACCTGGGTTACTTTAAGACCTGCGGACTTCAACTCCCAGAATTCCCCAGCCATCCTTTCTAGTGGAGAAGGATTCCTGGGAAATCAGAAAATACATCCGTTTGTAGCACCCCCAGGAGGTCTTCTAGTCCTCAAGGATTATCCTGACGTCCTTCAGAGCCAGCTCTAGCCGAGCCTGCGGTTCGAGTCTCCCACCCGTTCCCCAAATCTCCGACCCACCTTCGGATGAATTCGGTCCCCCGCAGCAAATTCGAACGGACGTCTCCCAGAAAACATCCTTTCCCATTTTTCTTTTTTCACCTTCTGTTTTATTTCATTTCCCCCCTTCTCCAAGGGTATCCCGTTCAGAACAAACAGAAGAGGGGAAGGTTGCATAATGTTTCACAGCTGTTAGCAAAAGGATTTTTTTTCAGCTGGGAGCAGCCCAGGGTTAATTGCGCCTTGGCATATATTTTTTTTTTAAAAAAAGGACATTTGCAATTTGGAGCCCCCCCCAAAAAAAGACTTAAACGGGGGAAAAAAATCTGTTTGCATTTTTGTGAGGTCTTTTGCACACACCGACCTCCTCCTCCTCACTAACCGAACCCTGGAGACCTTTTCTTCAAAAAATAAAATAAAATAAAATAAAATAATAAA
>NC_139514.1:1902385-1949885 GCF_947247035.1 Vipera ursinii
TGGGGGGGGGGCAAGGAGATCAGAAGACGCTGCCCCAGAGAGAAAGCTCGGGATGCCAAGCTCCCCAAGCTGGCCAAGACTGGCGAGGTCAAGAGGCAGGTTGTTCTCCACCTGCCCGGCCCCCTCCCTGCCCGCTCTCAGAGACCCCCCGGGCTGGCCCTGCGGGGGTCGCTGTCCTGCTCGTACCGGTACTGGTATCCCTCCATCTGGTCCCGGCAGGCCTCTCGGAGGTTGTTCGGCCACCGCTTGATGCCCCGTCGGTTCAGGTAGAGCACCATCAGGAAGACCAGCCCGATCAGCGCCAGGACCAGGCCAAGACTGGCGAGGTCAAGAGGCAGGTTGTTCTCCACCTGCCCGGCCCCCTCCCTGCCCGCTCTCAGAGACCCCCCGGGCTGGCCCTGCGGGGGTCGCTGTCCTGCTCGTACCGGTACTGGTATCCCTCCATCTGGTCCCGGCAGGCCTCTCGGAGGTTGTTCAGCCACCGCTTGATGCCCCGTCGGTTCAGGTAGAGCACCATCAGGAAGACCAGCCCGATCAGCGCCAGGACCAGGCCCAGGAAGACGTAGGACACCGTCTCCAGCTCTTTCGGCTCGGCACCCTCGACGGGCTCCAGCAGCCCCCAGGCCACCCCTTCCTCCAGGCACTCGAGCTGGCGGGGCCGGAGGCGCAAAAGCAGCGCGTCCCGCAAGGCCGGCGGGCCGGCGCAGCGCAGCTCTCGCCGATCCGGCGCCCGCCAAGTGGCGTTGGCCAGCCAGAGCAGCAGCGGTCGCAGAGCGGGGCAGTCGCAAGTCAGAGGATTGCCCGCCAGCTGCAGGCGCAGCAGCGGGGCCGCCGACGCCAGCCCGTCGGGTCGCGGTGCCCGCAGCGAGTTGTTGCGCGCGTCCAGCTCTTGCAGGGAGGCTGGCAGCGTCCAGCCGGCCGGCAGCGCCCGCAGCCCGTTGCCGGCCACTTCCAGCCGGGCCAGGCTGAGGTTGCTCAGCGCCCAGCCCAGCAGCTCCTCCGCCGGACGGCCGGACGGCAGCGCCCCGTTCAGGCCGAGCCGCCGCAAGCGGGCGCAGAAGAGGAAGGCGCCGGGCGAGACGCGGCGCAGCGGGTTGTGGCTTAAATCCAAGGCGGCCAAGGACGGCAGCCCGGCGAAAGCCGCCTCCTCCAGCGCTTCGACGCGGCTCCGGAGCAACGCCAGCGACGTTAAGTGGAGCAACGGGCGCCGAGCCCAGCCGTCCGGCCCTGAGCCGCCCGCGAAAGCCGCCCGGCCCAGGACGGTCAGGTTGCCGCCGGCCACGCTCAGGTTGCGCACGGCGGACGGCAGCTCGGCCGGCGGCTCCTGCAGCTGCACGAAGCGGCACTGCACCGTGTCCGGCGTGGCGAACCAGAAGCAGGGCGAGCAGCCCCGGCCCTGCAGCGGTGGCGGCGGCAGGAGCAGGAGAAGAAGGAGCCGAAGGAGCGGAGGGGCCGGAGCGAGGCCGGCCGGGCGCCGGGTCATGCTAGCCCCGTGCCGGCATCCCCGCCAGCGCGGCCCGGGAGGGCTGCCGACAGGCTTGCAGCTGCTCCGCCGCCGGGTCGGGCGAGCGAGCGAGCGGTGGCGGCTTCGGCGGCAGCCGGAGGGAAGTGGCCCCGGCTCTGCGGTGAGGCTGCTCCGGACCGGGCTGGTGGGAGGCGGGGAGCGCGGAGGAGGCTGCCCCGGCTCGGCTCCGGAGGGGGGGTGGAGGGATGTGGGGGGGTCGCTTGGCTCTCTGCCGCCGGTTGCCGATGGGGACACCCTCCGGCTCTCTGCACGTTCTCAGAGGTGCTGTTTCTTGCCCGCTTTGGGGAGTGGGCAGAAGGGAGCCCCGGCTTGGGCGCCTGGCACCCTCCGGCTCTCTGCACGTTCTCAGAGGCGCTGTTTCTTGCCTGGCTCTTGTTTGGGGGCGTCGGACGGTGGATGGGCAGTAGAGAGCCCCGACTTTGGCGCCTGGAACCCTCCGGCGCTCTGCACGTTCTCAGAGGCGCTGTCTCTGTCCCTCTCGGGCACTCTGGCTCTTTGCACGTTCTCAGAGGCGCTCTCTCTCTTCCTGCCTTTCCTTTCGGGCCGTCTTACGACGGAGTGAGTAGAAGGGAGCCTCGACTTTGGCGCCCTGCTGATGGGGATACCCTCCGGCTCTCTGCACGTTCTCAGAGGTGCTGTCTCTGTGCCTGCCTCTTGTTTGGGAGACGTCGGGCGGTGGGTGGGCAGAAGAGAGCCCCGACTTTGGCGCCTGGCACCCTCCGGCGCTCTGCACGTTCTCAGAGGCGCTGTCTCTGTCCCTTTCGGGCACTCCGGCTCTCTGCACGTTCTCAGAGGCGCTGTCTCTTGCCTGGCTCTTGTTTGGGGGCGTCGGACGGTGGATGGGCAGTAGAGAGCCCCGACTTCGGCGCCTGGAACTCTCCAGCGCTCTGCACGTTCTCAGAGGCGCTGTCTCTGACCCTTTCGGGCACTCTGGCTCTTTGCACGTTCTCAGAGGCGCTGTCTCTGTGCCTGCCTCTTGTTTGGGAGACGTTGGACGATGGATGGGCAGAAGAGAGCCCCGACTTTGGCGCCTGGCACCCTCCGGCGCTCTGCACGTTCTCAGAGGCGCTGTCTCTGTCCCTCTCGGGCACTCTGGCTCTTTGCACGTTCTCCGAGGCGCTGTCTCTCTCTCTTCCTGCCTTTTCTTTCGGGACGTCTTACGACGGAGTGAGTAGAAGGGAGCCTCGACTTTGGCGCCCGGCACTCTTCGGCTCTTTTGCACGTTCTCAGAGGCGCTGTCTCTGTCTCTTTCGGGCACTCCGGCTCTTTGCACGTTCTCAGAGGCGCTGTCTCTGTGCCTGCCTCTTGTTTGGGAGACGTCGGGCGGTGGGTGGGCAGAAGGGAGCCCCGGGTTTTGGCGCCCCTGGCACCCTCGGGGCTCTCTGCACGTTCTCAGAGGGTTTCTCTGCCTGCCTCTCTTTTGGGGGTGTCGGACGGCGGGGCGGACGGAGCGGCTCTTCTCCCCACACTGTCGGAGCAGCGAGTCCGGGGGAATCTCGGCGGGGCTGGCTCGGTGGACGGGAGAGGCGAGGCAAGGCAGAAGCCGCCTGGCTGCGCCCGGAGCGGTGCGGCGGTGCGTGTGTGTGTGTGTGTGTGTGTGTGTGTGTCGGAGGCTGATGTTGGAAGGAGACCTGTGAAGGACGCAGGAAGACGGTGCCCGGGACGTCTCGACGTTTTTCTCTGGAGATGCGGCTGGTAAGGACAGAACCTGCAAGGTCTCTTCCGATTCCGTTATCATGCTAAACTTTGCTCCGCCTACCTCGCAGGGTTGTTGCTGCGCAATTTAAAGGAAGGGGGATTTGCACACAAGCCAGCTTGGTCCCTGAAGCACTTATGACCATTATGGCACCCCTCTCATGTAATCACAATTCAGATGCTTGGCAATAGAATAGAATAGAATAGAATAGAATAGAATAGAATAGAATAGAATAGAATAGAATAGAATAGAATAGAATAGAATAGAATAGAATAGAATAGAATAGAATAGAATAGAATTAGGAATGAATAGAATAGAATAGAATAGAATAGAATAGAATAGAATAGAATAGAATAGAATAGAATAGAACAGAACAGAATAGAATTAATAGAATAGAATAGAATAGAATAGAATAGAATAGAAACAGAGAATAGGATAGGGTAGAATAGAATAGAATAGAACATAACAGAATGGAATAGAATATAGAATGTCATGAGAATAGAAAAGAATAGAATAGAAATACAGAATAGAATAGAAATACAGAATAGAGTAGAACAGAATAGAACAGAACAGAACAGAATAGAATAAAAGGACTTGGAAGGGACCTTGGAGGTCTTCTAGTCCAACCCCCTGCTCAGGCAAGAGACCCTGTACTATTTCAGACAAATATATTTATATTTATTAAATGGTTGTCCAAGTGTTTCGTATTGATGACTCTTGCAGTGTCCCGGGGTCATGTGATCCCCTTTTTTGAACTCCTGACAGCCAATCACAATGGGGACACCAGACTTGCTGAACAACTATTGTTTTGTTACCTTTCTCGCCACAGTTGTTAAACGAATCACTGCAGCTGTTCAATTAGCAACACGGTCGTTAAGTGAATCTGGCTTCCCCGTTGGCTGCTTGTCGGAAAGTGATCGCACGGCCCCTGGGACGTGGCGACCGTCATAAGTATGGGACAGTTGCCAAGCGTCTGAATTTTGACCAGGTGGACCGTGGGAAGGCTGCAAAGGTCGTGATTGTGAAAACCGGTCAGGTCACATTTTTCAAACGGTCAATAAATGAACAGTTGCAAGTTGAGGCCTCCCTGCATTTTGTCGAATGTTTATAGCGAAAAAAAGCTCCAAAGAGAGAGTCTGTTAGTGAATCACGCAAAGACAATTCTTGTTTTTTTGGCCATTGCCCGGTATTATTGTCTCTTTTGCCATCCGAGAGCCCCTTTGGAATGGAGACGTTCTCTTTTCAGCTCCGCTTCGATTCCATTTCTCTACATCTCATTGTGGGCTTAAAAATGATTTGAAAAAAAGACTTTAAAAAAAATTAAATTGCTGCCTTTTGGACTTCAGTTGAAATAGAAACGGATGAAACCAGAGGAGAGGAGAAATTGGACGGAAGGCCATTAAATGGGCTTAGGGCCCTCCTGGAAAAGAGTCTCTTGTGGATCTTCTGGGGGCAGCTTGGTTTAAAAAGGGAAAAAGAAAAAAAATTATCTCACCGGATCTGCCTGGTATTGTTTCAAACACCTGCTTTTTCCAAAGAAAGTATCTACCTTCTTTTGCTCCAACGCTGGAGGTTTTTAAGAAGAGACTGGACAGCCATTGGCCTGAAATGGTATAGGGTTTCCTGCCTGAGCAGGGGGTTGGACTAGATGACCTCCAAGGTCCCTTCCAATTTCTTCTTCTTCTTCTTCTTCTTCTTCTTCTTCTTCTTCTTCTTCTTCTTCTTCTTCTTCTTCTTCTTCTTCTTCTTCTTCTTCTTCTTCTTCTTATTATTATTATTATTATTATTATTATTATTATTATTATTATTATTATTATTATAAAGCGATTTTTATATTTTTTTTTACAAAGAATATAAGAAGCAACCCAAACTAGGATGGATGGATGGGTAGAGGGAGGGAGGGAGGGAGGGAGGAAAAAAGAGGAAGAGGAAGGGAAGGAGAAGGAAGGAAGGAAGGAAAGAGAAAGTGACAAAGAAAGAGAGAGAGAGAAGGAAGAAAGGAATGAAAAAGAGGGAGAGGAAGGAAAGAAGGAAGGAAGGAAAGAAGGAAAGAAAGAAAAAGGAGAGAGAGGAAGAAAGGAAGAAGGAAAGAATGGAAGAGAGGGAAAGAAAGAAAGAAGGAAAGAGGAAGGAGAGAGAGACAAGAAAGGAAGGGTGGGAGGGAGGGAGGAAGGAAGGAAAGAAAAAAAGAGGAAGAGGAAGGGAAGGAGAAGGAAGGGAGGGAGGAAAGAAAAGAGGGAGAGGAAGGAAAGAATGAAAGGAAGGAAGGAAGGAAGGAAGGAAGGAAGGAAGGAAGGAAAACGATGGAAGGAGAAAATAATAGGAGAGAGAAAAAAAACCTCACTTTTGAATTAATTGCATTTTGACCTGCCCTTAATTGCATTTGAATTGTGTTGTATTCTTTCAGACTTTGGCAACCCTTTTGCCAGTTGGGGAGGTGTTTTAATTTTGCATTTTAAGTGACATTGCAAGAACCACCAACAGTCAAAGAAGGGAACAAACCTGGTGATTTTTCCCCCTATTACTCAGTTTTTCCCCACCCTCCCAATCCTCAAAAACCACAAATCCTAAGTACATTTTTTCCTCCATTTGATGCAAAAAAAAAAGATCTACAGTTGGTTGGTTTTTTCCCCCTTCTGGTCCTCATTTCCCCCTTTTTGCAGTTTGCAAACTCAGCCGGGGAAGACTGCAAAACGCTGGGCCGTCTCTAATTTTTGAATCGCTTTGGGGTGTCCTTCTCTGGCAGATCCCAGCCTCCAGACGCCGCAGAGACTGCAGATGAAGCAGTTTCCAAAATATCTCCTGGACTTTACGTGGCTTCTGAATAGCTTGGCCTCACCTTTTTAGCTTATGTAATAAATAATAATAATAATAATAATAATAATAATAATAATAATAATAATAATAAATAAAGTTGGAAGGGACCTTGGAGGTCATCTAGTCCAACCCCCTGCTCAGGCAGGAAACCCTATACCATTTCAGACAAGTGGCTGTCCGATCCTTGCTGCTACGATATAAAAAAAGGATGTTGGGAAGAGGGCAGAGAAGAGCAACAAAGATGATCAGGGGACTGGAGGTTAAACCATATAAAGAACAGTTGCTGGAATTGGGTCTGTCCAGTTTAATGAAGAGAAGGACTAGGAGTGACAGGATAGCAGCCTTCCAGTATCTCAGGGGCTGCCCCAAAGAAGAGGCAGTCAAGCTATTCTCCAAAGCACCTGAAGGCAGGACGAGAAGCAACGGATGGAAACTCATCAAGGAGAGAAGCAACCTGGAACTAAGGAGAAATTTCCTGACAGTTAGAACAATTAACCAGCGGAACCACCTGCCTCCAGAAGTTGTGAGTGCTCCAACACTGGAAGTTTTTAAGAAGAGACTGGAGAGCCATTTGTCTGAAATGGTACAGGGTTTCCTGCCTGACCAGGGCTTTGGCTGTCCAGTCTCTTCTTAAAACCCTCCAATGATGGAGCACCCACAACTTCTGGAGGCAGGTAGTTCCACTGATTAATTGTTCCAACTGTCAGGAAGTTTCTCCTTAGTTCCAGGTTGCTTCTCTCCTTAATCAGTTTCCATCCATTGCTTCTTGTCCTGCTTTCAGGTGCTTTGAAGACTAGCTTGACTGCCTCTTCTTTGGGGCAGCCCCTGAGATGCTGGATGGCTGCTATCATGTCCCCCCTCGTCCTTCTCTTCATTAAACTACACATACCCAATTCCAGCAGCTGTTCCCTATATGTTTCAGCCTCCAGTCCCCTGATCTTCTTCGTTGCTCTTCTCTGCACTCTTTCCAGAGTCCCAACATCTTTTTTTTTTTTTACATCGTGGTGGCCAAAACTGGATGCCGTATTCCAAGTGTGGCCTTACAATTCTCACAACGGAGTTTCTGCGGGGCTGGAAAAGGCAATACAAGCCAGTTTGGAAACTGAACTTTTTGTTTAATTAAACCCGTCTCCCAGCTGTGTGGCCCTTTGCTGTCCCTATGAGGCATTCATTGTATCTTCTAGCATGTTGAGATGACTGAGGCTGGCTGGGGATGAAAGGGATTGTAGTCCAAAGGGGACCGGCGTGACATCTTGGCAAGGAAAGAGAAGAAAAGAAAGAGGAGAGGTGAGATACGAAACGCGCATCGTTCGGGCCGTGATTTCCCCTAAGTGCTGCGCCAGTAAAGGAGAGGATGCAGATGGCAATCGATCCAACCCTCAGAAGGGTTTGTGGGCAAATGCAGAACGACAACTTAACCTTAAAAAAAAAAGTACAGTAATGGGATTTTTCTGGCTGGGAAACTCTTCTTGAAAGGACATTGTCACGGAGTGAGGTTTTAATAGCCAGAATAACAGAATAACAAGAGTTGGAAGGGACCTTGGAGGTCATCTAGTCTAACCCCCTGCTCAAGCAGGAGAACCTATACCATCTCAGACAGGCAATTGTCCAGTCTCTTCTTAAAAACCTCCAGTGTTGGAGCCTTCACCACTTCTGGAGGCAGGTTGTTCCCCTGGTTAATTGTTCTCACTGTCAGGAAGTTTCTCCTTAGTTCCAGGTTGCTCCTCTCCTTGAATACTTTCCATCCGTTGCTTCTTGTCCTGCCTTCAGGGGCTCTGGAGGATAGCTTGACTCCCTCTTTTTTGGGGCAGCCCCTGAGATACTGGAAGGCTGCTATCATGTCACCCCCGCCTCCATTACTTCTATTCATGAAACTACACTTACCCAATTCCAGCAACCGTTCCCTATATGTTTTAGCCTCCAGTCCCCCGATCATCTTTGTTGCTCTTCTCTGCACTCTTTCCAGAGTCTCAACATCTTTTTTTACATCGTGGTGACCAAAACTGGATGCCGCATTCCAAGTATGGCCTTACCAAGGCCTTGTAAAGTGGTATTAACCCTTCACGTGTAAGCTGCCCTGAGTCTTCGGAGAACGGCGGGATATAAATGGGATTAAAATAAATAAATAAATAAATAATAAATCTTGATTCTGTCCTTCTGTTAATGCAATTTAGGATTGTGTTGGCTTTTTTGGCATCAGAGTGCGCTGGCATCAGCCTAAGCCTCGGAAACCAAGGGGCTGAGTAGCAGAATAACTGGACTTTACGTGGCTTCTGAATAGCTTGGCCTCACCTTTTTAGCTTATGTAATAATAATAATAATAATAATAATAATAATAATAATAATAATAATAATAATAATAATAATAATAATAATAATAATAATATAAAGTTGGAAGGGACCTTGGAGGTCATCTAGTCCATCCCCCTGCTCAAGCAGGACACCCTGTACCATTCCAGACAAGTGGCTGTCCAGTGATGGAGAAGGAAGGAAGGAAGGAAGGCAGAATAACAGAATAACTGAGTTGGAAGGGACCTCGGAGGTCATCTAGTCCAACCCCCTGCTCAGGCAGGAGACCCTGTACCAGGGGTATTCAATCTTGGAACTTCTAAATCTCATATTCCGGAAGAGGTAATTTGCCGGCTGTTCTTCTGAGCCGTGCTGCCAATTTCGCCCTTTCTTTTGTGATTCCTCTGAAATCTGCAGGGCTTCGCACTCCCCTCCTCACAACGCCGGGCGCTCCCCTTCCCCTGATGTCTCTTTATGACAACCATCATCACCGCAAGGAGAGAGGAAGGAGCTCACGAGCCAGCATAATCTCTTTCGGTTCCCCACTCAACTTCGAGTGGGCTGATAATGGAAGCCCGATCAATGTTCTATTTTTACTTCGTACAGAGCAATCTTTTTTCCCCCAACCTTGGCAGTTTTAAGATGAGTGGACTTCGACTCCCAGAATTCCCCCGGGCAGCGTGGATCGACTTTCAAGTCTCGAAATTCCCCAAGGTGGCACGAATGGACGGCTATTCCCAGAATTCCCCAGCCAGCCTGCTTTAAAGATGAGTGGATTTCACCTCCCAGAATTCCCCAGCCAGGATGCTTTAAGATGGAGGGGGGAATTCAGCAGAGAAGTCTAAATTGACTGTTTTGATAAAAAGAAAAGAATATAAGTACTTTTGTTTCTACTGGACTTTGTGCCTCAGGTGGAAAAAAAACAACGATGCTATGATTTTGGATTTTACTCCCAGAATTCCTCAGCCAACATGGGGGAACTATGGCCCCTTCATGACTTGTGGACTTCAACTCCCAGAATTCTTCAGCCAACATGGGGGAACTATGGCCCCTTCATGACTCGTGGACTTCAACTCCCAGAATTCCTCAGCCAGCATGGGGGAACTATGGCCCCTTCATGACTTGTGGACTTCAACTCCCAGAATTCCTCAGCCAACATGGGGGAACTATGGCCCCTTCATGACTCGTGGACTTCAACTCCCAGAATTCCTGAGCCATCATGGGGGAACTATGGCCCCTTCATAACTTGTGGACTTCAACTCCCAGAATTCCTGAGCCAGCATAGTAAACGGAAGAGGATAAAAGGTGTCCAATCTTGAGAGTTTTAAACCTCGTGGACTGTCAGAATTCTGGGAGTTGAGGGCCACCAGTCTTAGAAGTTCACAGGCTGGATACCCCTGGTCTGGGGTCTCCTGCCTGAGCAGGGGTGGTGGTGGTGGACTAGATGTCCTCTGAGGTTCCCTTCCAACTCTCTTCTTCTGGTTGCCAAGAGAGATGAAGAGAAGAGAGAAGTGTAAAAAGTCAACCCGTTTCCGTGAGCCGAGGGGAGATAATGCCCTAAGTAAGCAACTTTTCCTTTCAGCCTTGGTTTGGAGTGTGTGTGTGTTGTGTGTGTGTGTGTGTGTGTGTGTGTGATTTTGTGAACGTTGTGCATCGCAGATTTACGAGCGGGTTTACTGTTCCTGTAAATGAAAAGCAGGCAACTGCTGAAGCAAGATCAACCCCTGGCCATAAAATCTAGCAAAAGCAATTTGATTCCGAAATAGGCCTGGCCTTGGAAGGCTGAGCTGCTTCGGATTTGCATTTCGGCATTTCTGGAAGTGTGGAGGTGACTCTGTTGGCCTGGCGGTGATTGGAATTAACAGCTGCTCCAGGAGGTTCTACTCTCTTTCTTTCTTTCTTTCTTTCTTTCTTTCTTTCTTTCTTTCTTTCTTTCTTTCTTTCTTTCTTTCTTTCTTCCTTCCTTCCTTCCTTCCTTCCTTCCTTCCTTCCTTCCTTCCTTCCTTCCTTCCTTCCTTCCCCACATATTTTAGGGGTTGTCCGGTTTTGTATTATTATGTCAACTCAGGGGTTCAAATCTGTAACTCACCTATTTAAATTCATAGGGGCTTATTTAATAAGTGGTTTATTTCATAATGAGAGCCATTTTGCCCTAGCGGTTAAGGCATCAGGCTAGAAAGTAGGAGACGGTGAGTTCTAGTCCCGCCTTAGGTGCGAAACCCAGTTGGGTGACTTTGGGCCAATCACCAGGAGACGGAGAGTTCTAGTCCTGCCTTAGGCATGAAAGCCGGCTGGGTGTCTTTGGGCCAATCACCAGGCGACGGTGAGTTCTAGTCCCGCCTTAGGCATGAAAGCTGGCTGGGTGACTTTGGGCCAATCACCAGGAGATGGAGAGTTCTAGTCCTGCCTTAGGCATGAAAGCCGGCTGGGTGTCTTTGGGCCAATCACCAGGCGACGGTGAGTTCTAGTCCCGCCTTAGGCATGAAAGCTGGCTGGGTGACTTTGGGCCAATCACCAGGCGACAGTGAGTTCTAGTCCCGCCTTAGGTATGAAAGCCGGCTGGGTGTCTTTGGGCCAATCACCAGGCGACGGTGAGTTCTAGTCCTGCCTTAGGCATGAAAGCTGGCTGGGTGACTTTGGGCCAATCACCAGGAGACGGTGAGTTCTAGTCCTGCCTCAGGCACGAAGCTGATTGGATAACTTTGGGCCAATTAACAGGAGATGGTGAGTTCTAGTCCCGCCTCAGGCATGAAAGCCGGTTGGGGGACTTTGGGCCAATCACCAGGAGACGGTGAGTTCTAGTCCTGCCTTAGGCATGGAAGCGGATGGGGGACTTTGGGTCAATCACCAGGAGACGGTGAGTTCTAGTCCCGCCTCAGGCATGAAAGCCGGTTGGGGGACTTTGGGCCAATCACCAGGAGACGGTGAGTTCTAGTCCCACCCCTAAGCACGAAAGCCGGCTGGGGGACTTTGGGCCAATCACCAGGAGACGGTGAGTTCTAGTCCTGCCCGAGTCAAACTTGAGCTGGTCAGGATCGAACTGCTGGCAGTGGGCAAAGTCAGCCTGCAAAACTGCATTCTAACCAGTAAGGCTGGCTGGGGAATTCTGGGAGTTGAAGTCCACCCCTCTTCAAGTGGTCAAGGTCGAGAAACATGGCTCTTGAGCAGGGGTCTTCCAACTGGGCCCTTATATGACTTGTGGACTTCAAGTCCCAGAATTCCTCAGCCAGGCACGTGTGCCTGGCTGAGGAATTCTGGGACTTGAAGTCCACAAGTCATCAAAGGGCCCAGTTGGAAGACCTCTGCTCTTGAATGAGAGAAGCCTAGAATTGGGGCCGGAGGTGCTTGGAAGGGGCCGGAGATGCCCCAGCTGGGACCCCACAACCCATCCCCACATTTTCCAGGGCATCTCCAGCTTCATCGCTTCCGAAGTGCCGCCCAATCTGTGCCAGCCTTTCCCTGCTGCCAACGCTTCATCTGCTCTGCTCTGCAAATTCTTTTCTTTGAGCCTTGTTATAACAACCGCGGGTCTTTGCAAGACTGCCGTGGTCTTTCCCGCGGGAATTATTTCGAGAGGGACTTTCTTCTGGGATTTCCCCCCCCCCCACTGCACGGGTAGTGATGGGAGCACCCCGATACTCCCATATTACACCCCTCCTGCGTGAGCTGCATTGACTACCGGTTGCCCTCCGGGTGAGATTTAAGGTGCTGGTACTTACCTTTAAAGCCCTACATGGCTTAGGCCCGGGATACTTGCAGGACCATCTGCTGCCGGGAACAAATTCCCATCGCCCGGTGTGCTCACACAGAGAAGGCCTCCTCAGGGTACCGTCGGCCAGACAATGTCGACTGGCGACCCCCAGGGGGAGGGCCTTCTCTGTGGGAGCGCCAGCCCTATGGAACCAGCTCCCCCCTGAGCTTCGGATGGCCCCGGATCTCCGGTCCTTTCGCCGCGGCCTCAAAACACTCCTTTTCCACCAGGCTGACCTGGACTGACAGGCATTTTAATTATGTTTACAATTTTTAATTTATTTTTAATTTCTAATTTTAATTTATTGCACAGATGATTTTAATTTTATTTTTTATCTTAATTTCTGTACTTATTATATGTTATTGTTGTTAGCCGCCCTGAGTCCTTCGGGAGATAGGGCGGGATATAAATCCCATTAATAAATAAATAAATAAATAAATTTATCTATTGTTTTTAGCCCTCGGATTGACTCAGGCCCTCATTAATTGCTGCTAAGGCCAGCTGGCGAGATTTGGTTATTCCTTGGATCTTTTTGTTTCGTTGGATCCACTGGGTATCTATCAATCAATCGATCAATCAATCAGAATGGAGCTGGAAGGGACCTTGGAGGTCATCTAGTCCAACCCCCTGCTCTGGCAGGAAACCCTATACCATTTCAGACAAATGGCTGGCCAGTCTCTTCTTAGAAACCTCCAGTGTTGGAGCATTCACAACTTCTGGAGGCCGGTTGTTCCACTGGTTAATTGTTCTCACTGTCAGGAAGTTTCTCCTTAGTTCCAGGTTGCTTCTCTCCTTGGTGAGTTTCTATCCGTTGCTTCTTGTCCTTCCTTCGGGGGCTTTGGAGAAGAGCTTGACTGACTCTTCTTTGGGGCAGCCCTTCAAATATTGAATAGAATAGAGCATTACAGAACAGAGCAGAACAAGAAGAAAGAAAGAAAGAAAGAAAGAAAGAAAGAAAGAAAGAAAGAAAGAAAGGAAGGAAGGAAGGAAGGAAGGAAGGAAGGAAGGAAGGAAGGAAGGAAGAAAGAATGAAAGAAGAAAGAAAGAAAGAAAGAAAGAAAGAAAGAGAAAGAAAGAAAGAAAGAAAGAAAGAAAAAGAAAGAAAGAAAGAAAGAAAAAGGAAGAAAGGAAGAAAGAAAAAGGAAGAAAGGAAGAAAGAAAGAAAGAAAGAAAGAAAGAAAGAAAGAAAGAAAGAAAGAAAGAAAAATGAAAGGAAGGAAGGAAGGAAGGAAGGAAGGAAGGAAGAAAGAAAGAAAGAAAGAAAAAGAAAGAAAGAAAGAAAGAAAAAGAAAGAAAGAAAGAAAGAAAGAAAGAAAGAAAGAAAGAAAGAAAGAAAGAAAGAAAGAAAAGAAAGAAAGAAAGGAAGGAAGGAAGGAAGGAAGGAAGGAAGAAAGAAAGACAGAAAGAATGAAAGAAGAAAGAAAGAAAGAAAGAAAGAAAGAAAGAGAAAGAAAGAAAGAAAGAAAGAAAGAAAGAAAAAGAAAGAAAGAAAGAAAGAAAAAGAAAGAAAGAAAGGAAGGAAGAAAGAAAGAAAGAAAGAGAGAAAGAAAGAAAGAAAGAAAGAAAAATGAAAGGAAGGAAGGAAGGAAGGAAGGAAGGAAGGAAGGAAGGAAGGAAGGAAGAAAGAAAGAAAGAAAGAAAGAAAGAAAGAAAGAAAGAAAGAAAGAGAAAGAAAGAATGAAAAAGAAAGAAAGAAAGAAAGAAAGAAAGAGAGAAAGAAAGAAAGAAAGAAAGAAAGAAAAAGAAAGAAAGAAAGAAAGAAAAATGAAGAAAGGAAGGAAGGAAGGAAGGAAGGAAGAAAGAAAGAAAGAAAGAAAGAAAGAAAGAAAGAAAGAAAGAAAGAGAAAGAAAGAAAGAAAGAAAGAAAGAAAGAAAGAAAAAGAAAGAAAGAAAGAAAGAAAGAAAGAAAGAAAGAAAAAGAAAGAAAGAAAGAAAAAGGAAGGAAGGAAGGAAGGAAGGAAGGAAAAGAAAAAGGAAGGAAGGGAGGGAGGGAGGGAGAAAGGAAAGGGGATAAAGGAAGAAAAAGAGGAAAGAAAGGAAAGGAAAGAAGGAAGGAAAAAGAAAGGAAAGAAAAAAGCAAAGAGGAAGGGAGGGATGGAAGAGGAAGGAAGGAAAGAGAAGGAAGAGAAGGAGGAAGGAAAAAAATGAAAAATAAAGGGAAATAGAAAGAGAAGGATGGAAGAAAAAGGAAGAAAAAGAAGGAAAGGAGAGGAGACAGGAGAAAAGAGAGGGAAGGAAGGAAAAGAAAGAAAGAAAATGGAAAAATGGAAAGAGGGAGCGAGGTATGAGGGAATAGAAAGGAAAGAAGGATGGAAGGAAGGAAGGAAGGGAAAGAAAGAGCGAATGGATAGAAAGAGGGAAGGAGAGCAGAGAAAGAGTTGTAGCGAAAGGTTTAAGAGAAAGAAAAAAGAAGGAAATATTTTCTCATTCATTTATGGAATAAGTACATAAAGGAATAAGTCCTTGACTTACAACCGTTCATTTAGCAACGGTTCACAGTTACAAAAAAAGTGACTTATAACCAGTCCTCACACTTACAACCGTCGCAGCATGCCGTCAGCTTCTGACAAGCGAAGTCAAGGGCGGGAGGGGGGGGTGTAAGGCAGTTTTCGCTTAACGACTGTGGCCGAAGCGGTCATAAAACGGGTCAACGCCCGCTTTAACGACTGTCTCGCTTAGCGACAGAAATTTGGGGGCTAATCGTGGTCGTAAATTGAGGACTGGCAGTTTTAACAGAGGAGAAGGAGGGATGTTCGCGGAGAGGCCGCGGATCTCCCCTTCTTCCCCCCCCCGCCTCCATATTTTTATTTTATTCAGACGATTAAAACACAAAATTCAAAAGAAAAAAATAATAATTAACAGAGGTCAAACAAAACCCGTCAGGGGCATTTAAATAAATCAATACATCAATCAATATAAATAAAAAAGCGAATTAAAAAAAAACAATGGAGGCCTTGGAGCATCCCGTTTGTTGTTCTCAACGTTTTCCCTGGAGCCTTTCGGAGTCTGGCAGATTGCAAGAAAGGGTGTGTGTGTGTGCGGGGGGGGGGGGCTGATTCAGCATAAAAGCCTTATTTAATATTTAATCTGCTCTCCTGATGACCCGTTTCACCAAGAAAGGCTTTCTGGAGAATCCAGCATTGCACCTCTTCTTGAAAAATAAAATAAATAAAATAATAAAATAAAAACAAATAAAATTTAAAAAAGTAAAAATAAAATAATAACCTAAAATAATAACCTAAAATAAAATAACCTACCGTATTTTCCGGCGTATAAGACGACTTTTTAACCCATGAAAATCATCTCAAAAGTTGGGGGGGGGGGTTGTCTTATACGCCCAGTCGTCTTATACGCCGGAAAATACGGTAAAATAAATAATAAAATAATAACCTAAAATAAAATAACCTAAAATAAAATAAAAATAAAAATAAAATAAAATATGGTATTTTTTAATGCTATTTCCAGACTCGATATTCGATGGAATTTCGGATCAGGTCAGAGGTTACCGGACCACCCATCCACCCCCTTTAGGGAATGTCTGCGGGGGATTTAAACATGAACTCCAGATGGCACGTAAAGACTTTTTTTTTTTAAAAAAAAAATCCTTATCCGGGAGGCACCGGGAGAGGACAGCCGCTGAGGACAATTGTCGGGAAAAGGGAGAGTGGACACTCTGGAAGCGAGTGATGGGGTCTGCAGAGGGTGGGGTGACGTGCAGTGTGCTGAGTCTGCGAGGTGGGGGTAAGTGTGAAGGAAACCCAACTCCCTTGTGGCCCTGATGGCTGTTCTGAACCAGCCCTCTTCTGGCCTTGTAGTAAGGCAAACCCCTATTCAGAAAGAAGAGACTGGAGAGCGTCCAAGGCTAAAAGGCATCCGCCAAGATTTATTACTCAATTAACAAAAACACTAGAGCTTGACTCCTCAAGCGGAAGAGTTGCTTTCAGCAACCAGCCCCTCCCCAAACACTCCTTTTATTGAGAGCTCAGGGCGTGGTCTCCCTGTGCCTCCTCCCGAGGAGTCCCACAGCCTTTCTTTGTTTGTTCCTGCTCGACTGCCTCCTGCGTCGGGCGTCCTTGAACAGGGCCAGCTGTGGGTCATCATCCTCCGCACTCTCGGGCTCACGCAGCTGAGAAGAGGTCCCCGGCTGAGGGCTCTGCAAAGCCTCCAAACCATCATCAGCCGGTTCGTCTCCCTCCTCCCCCTCATCTGAGTCATCCGATACATCGGAGCCGGCTGTCGGACCCACAGGCTGGCCCTGAGTCACAACACTATCCCGCACCGCAGGGCCCTTCCCCCGGGTCTGCCGATCCGGATGCGGTTGGGATGGGAACTGTTCGTGAAAAGCAGTCACCAACGCAGGGGCATGAACGGCGGTCGCGTCTTCCCATGTGAAGTCCTCCGGCCCGTACCCTTTCCACTCGATCAGGTACTGGAAGCGACCTTTCAGCCAGCGGGAATCCCTGATGCTGGCGACCTCGTACTCGGGGGTGCTGTCGCCATCACGAGGTCCTGATGGGGGAGGTTCCGCTTGGCGAAGTGGACAAGCCGGTTGTTCGGGGACCAACAAGGACCGATGGAAGACGGGGTGCACGCGCAGGGAACGTGGCAGAGTTAAACAATAGGCGACCGGGTTGATGACGGCCTCGACTGGGAACGGTCCAAGGTAACGGTGGTCCAGCTTCCTCGCCGGCCGAGTGGATGGTAGGTTCCTGGTGGACAGCCAGACCCGATCCCCCACCGATAATGGAGGCGTATCCCTTCTCGACCGATCGGCGAACCTCTTGTAGTCGGCCTTGGCCTTCTCCAGCTGCCGTCGCACCAACCGATGGATCGCCTGTAACTCCACCATGAATTCGTTCGCTGCCGGCTCCGGTGAGTCCACGGGAGAAAGGGGGAAAAACCGGGGGTGATAACCCACGTTGGCCAAGAACGGTGTCATCTGCGTGGAGGTGTGCTGCGAGTTGTTAAAGGCAAACTCGGCTATGGCCAAATAGTCCACCCAATTGTCCTGCTGCAGGTTAATGTAGCAGCGCAGATACTGCTCTAAGATGCCGATGACCTTCTCGGTACCCCCGTCGGTCTGAGGATGATGCGCGGACGAGAGGCAAACCTTAATGTCCAACGCCCGCATCAACTCCTGCCAGAAGCGGGCTGTAAACTGGGCCCCCCTATCGGAGACGACTCTATCGGGAAGGCCGTGCAGCCGGAACACCTGTTGGATGAACATGCGACTAGTGGCGCGAGCTGACGGTAAGCCGCGACAGGGGATGAAGTGCGCCATCTTGGTCAACATGTCCACCACCACAAACACTGTCATGAAGCCGGAGGATGGGGGTAGATCCGTCAGAAAGTCCATGGACACAGCCCCCCAGGGTCTCTTGGGCGTTGGCAAAGGCTGCAGTAAACCAGGCGGGGCCCCTGTCGCTGACTTGGCCTGCCTGCATGGGATGCAGGAGGTGACATAAGACTGGACATCGTGTCGGACTCGGGGCCACCAGAAGGTACGGGAGACCAGGTTCAGAGTCTTGAACAGGCCAAAATGCCCCGCAGCCGGGTTATCATGACACTGGCTGAGGACGAGTCCCCTGAGTGGCCCTCCTGGAACATAGAGCCGGTCACGATAATACAGGAGTCCATCCGTGACCGACCAAGGCGAATCTGGCCCCACCTCTTCCTTCCGCTGAGCCACCCACGCCTCCTGCTGCTGCGCCTCCCGGATCCGAGCCCGTATATCCACCGGCTCCCGCACCGCAGCAAAAGACTCGACGGGGATCACTGTCCTGGGCGGAAGCTTGTCTTCCACTCGGGTGTACTCGGGCTTCCTGGACAGAGCATCCGCTCTCTGGTTGTGCCCGCTTGGTATGTACCGCACCCGGAAGTCAAACCTCGCAAAGAAGAGGGACCACCGGATCTGGCGTTGGTTCAAATTCCGAGCGGTCTGCAGGCTTTCCAGATTCTTGTGGTCCGTCCGGACCTCGATTTGATGCCGCGCCCCCTCCAGATGATGCCTCCAAGCCTTGAACGCCGCCTTGATGGCCAGCAGCTCCTTCTCCCAGATGGTATAGTTGCGCTCCGAGGGGTTCAATTTCCGAGAGTGATACGTGCAAGGGAAAAGGGTACCGTTGGGCGTCGCTGCCTGGAGTAACACGGCCCCAATGGCAATGTCGGAGGCGTCCGCCTCCACGACAAACGGCCGTTGCGGGTCAGGATGCTTCAAGATGGGCTCCTTCATGAAGGCGTCCTTCAAAGCTTGGAACGCCTGTTGTTCGGGGGCGTTCCACTGGAACCGAGTCTTCTTCTGCAGGAGCCGGGTAAGGGGGGCTGTCAAGGCAGCAAAGCCAGGGATGAATGTTCGATAGTAGTTGGCAAATCCAAGAAGTTGCTGAACATCCTTCATGCGACGCGGGGGTTGCCAACTCTGCAACGACTCAACTTTACTCGGTTCCATGGCGATGCCTTCAGGAGAAATGCGGTGACCCAAGAAATCGATGGTCACCTGGTAGAACTGGCACTTCTCCAACTTGGCAAACAGCCGATGTTTCCGGAGGCGCTGCAGGACCTGACGGAGATGCTGATGATGCGCTTCACGCGACGGGGAGTAAATCAGGATGTCGTCCAGGTAAATCACGACAAACTGGTCCAACAGATCTCGAAAGATGTCGTTCATAAAATGCTGAGACACAGCGGGGGCGTTGGTCAGGCCAAACGGCATCACCGTGTACTCGAAATGTCCATAGCGAGTACCAAACGCCGTCTTCCACTCATCACCCGGCCGAACCCTGACGAGGTTGTAAGCTCCACGCAGGTCCAGTTTCGTGAAGATCTTAGCCTCCCGGAGTCGGTCCAAGAGCTCGGGGATGAGGGGCAACGGGTAGCGGTTATGCACCGTGATGGCGTTGAGTTTCCGGTAGTCACAGCAAAGCCGTAACTCGCCCGACTTCTTTTTGACGAAGAGCACGGGCACAGACACTGGCGAGGACGAGGGCCAGATGAAACCACGAGCCAAATTCTTGGTCAGGAAGTCCCGCAATGCAGCCAACTCGGGCTCCGACATGGAGTACAAACGCCCCACTGGGAGAGGCGCATCAGGGACTAGATCAATGGAACAGTCATAGGGCCTGTGCGGGGGTAATTGGTCCGCCTCTGACTCGCTGAACACATCAGCAAAGTCGGACAGTTCGGGAGGCAAGGAAACCCCTGGGGAACCCTCCACCTGGCCGGCACAGATATGGCGGGTGTGATCCACGCACTGCAAACTTGGGAAGGTGACCAAGTTCTGAGACCAATAGATCTGTGGATCATGCGCCCGGAGCCACGCCAATCCCAAGACCACGGGGAAGTGCAGTTCCGAAGTGATGTAGAACTGGATGGCCTCCACATGAGAACTGATGGCCATACACACGGGTTGCATGGCGGCCGTAATAGGCCCGGACAGGAGCACTCGACCATCGATGGTCTCCACAAGCATGGGCGGATCCACCGGACACTGGGGAACAGCCCATTTGGCCACGAAGGCCGAGTCCATAAAGTTAGTGGTAGCCCCAGAGTCAATTAAGGGATGGACCGGAATCCCCTCTGGCTTGCCAGGAAGGATCAGACGTGCCTCCAAAATCAAATGCCGTGGAGGTTCACAGGCACCGTCAGAACGGCGTCGCTCGGCGTGGTCGTTGTGGGTCGCCCGATCTATCACACCGTCTAGATCGGGCTCGGGCCGTTTCCCGACAGCAAAGTAGAAGACTTTCTCGGGGCAGGCTTGGTCACTGATGCCCGCTGACGCTTCCTCGGGCAAGAAGCAGCCAAATGTCCAGGGTCCCCACAGTAAAAACACAACCCCCCCGATCGTCGTCTGTCCATTTCCGTCACCGAGAGACGGGACCTGGCGGCACCCAGCTCCATTGGCTCCTCCCTCTGGACTGGGGGCTCACGCACAACAGGAGCGGCAGGGGTCTGTGGGGTGGCACAGCGACTCTTTCGCTGCTGCAGCCGGGCATCGATCCGCAGACAAAGATGGATCAGCCCATTCAGGTCTGAGGGAATGTCCACGCGGGCCAGCTCATCCAACACCTCCTCCGACAAGCCATCCTGGAAGGCATCCACGAGCGCAGCCTCATTCCAGGCGGAATCCTGGCTAAGCAGCCGGAAATCACTGATATAGGCCTGTAGGGGGCGCTGACCCTGCCTTAAAGCTTTCAGGCGTCGGGTGGCGGTCTGCGCCTTAATTGGGTCCTCGTACATGAGGCGCATATGGTCACAAAACCCCCCAAAGTTATCCAACAAAGGGCTAGGCTGTGCCAGCAAAGGCGTGCCCCAACGAGCTGCATCCCCCGACAGAAGACTCAACACGAACCCCACCTTATCCCGGTCAGTGGGGAAATCAGCTGCTCTCACGCTGATAAAAAGCTGGCATTGTCCCAGGAAGGCAGGAAACAGTTCTGGATTACCAGCAAATTTATCCGGCATAGCTATCTGACATTTCCTCCTGGGTGGGGGTGCAGCATGTACCTGAGCTTGCAGTTGAGCCACCTGAGCTGCCAACAAAGTGAGTTGCTGGGTGAGCTGGGCATTCTCGGCAAGAAGCTGCTCCATCGTAGTAGTAAGGGGTGGGAGGCTGAAAGCAAACTGTTCTGAACCAGCCCTCTTCTGGCCTTGTAGTAAGGCAAACCCCTATTCAGAAAGAAGAGACTGGAGAGCGTCCAAGGCTAAAAGGCATCCGCCAAGATTTATTACTCAATTAACAAAAACACTAGAGCTTGACTCCTCAAGCGGAAGAGTTGCTTTCAGCAACCAGCCCCTCCCCAAACACTCCTTTTATTGAGAGCTCAGGGCGTGGTCTCCCTGTGCCTCCTCCCGAGGAGTCCCACAGCCTTTCTTTGTTTGTTCCTGCTCGACTGCCTCCTGCGTCGGGCGTCCTTGAACAGGGCCAGCTGTGGGTCATCATCCTCCGCACTATCGGGCTCATGCAGCTGAGAAGAGGTCCCCGGCTGAGGGCTCTGCAAAGCCTCCAAACCATCATCAGCCGGTTCGTCTCCCTCCTCCCCCTCATCTGAGTCATCCGATACATCGGAGCCGGCTGTCGGACCCACAGGCTGGCCCTGAGTCACAACAATGGCGTTCCCTACTTGGGTCACGAAACGTCTGCAAGAAAACAATGAAGCTCAGAGGGCACCCAGGACCCCACAAACCTCCTCCTCCTCCTCCTCCTCCTCCTCTCCTCCTCCTCCTCGTCCTCGTCCTCCTCCTCCCCCCCTCTCTTTTAGCACTGATGATGTTCCCTAGTTGGGCAATGAAACATATGCAGGAAAACCACCCAGCTCAGAGAGTATCTATGCATGTATCCATCCATGTATCCATCCATCCACCTGTCTGTCCGTCCATCCATTTATCCATCCGCCTGTCCATCCATCCATCCATCCATCCATCCATCCATCCATCCATCCACCTGTCTGTACATCCATGCATCCATGCATCCATCCATCCACCTGTCCATCCATGCATCCATCCATGTATCCATCCATCCATCCATCTATCCATCTGCCTGTCCATCCATCCATCCATCCATCCATCCATCCATCCATCCATCCATCCATCCGTCCGTCCATCCATGCATCCATGCATCCACCTGTCCATCCATCCATGCATTCATCCATGCATCCATCCACCTGTCCATCCATGCATCCATCCATGCATCCATGCATCCATGCATCCATCCACCTGTCCATCCACCTGTCCATCCATGCATCCATGCATCCATCCATCCATCCATCCATCCACCTGTCCATCCACCTGTCCATCCATGCATCCATGCATCCATCCACCTGTCCATCCACCTGTCCATCCATGCATCCATGCATCCATCAATGCATCCATCCATCCATCCATCCATCCACCTGTCCATCCATGCATCCATGCATCCATGCATCCATGCATCCATCCATCAACCCACCCACCCACCCACCCACCTGATTCAATAGCTCTCCTGACACTTCTGGCTTTAATTAAAGCGTGTTTGTCTTCATTAAGAAGCAGGGAAGCATTTAAATCCTTTCGCTCACTAATATATTTATTTAGAGATGGATTCGCCCTCTCGCCTCTTTGATCACGGCTGCTCCATATCAGTTCATGATTTGAAATTAAACGCCTGATGCAATCTATTTCACATTGGCTTCTCTGAAGGTGACGGAATATTGCGATATTAATGGAAACAAAAAGCCAGGACAAGACAAGAAGAAAGCCTTTTAAGTTTCCTGCCTGGGATCAGATATATTCAGATTTAAATATAGAATGTGAAGAAAACACACAACTTTGATTGGCAGCTACCAAATGTGGTGTATGCAGATTTTGCAGAGAGAAATTGCGATGTTCCCATTTCTCTTTCTTTCTTTCTTTCTTTCTTTCTTTCTTTCTTTCTTTCTTTCTTTCTTTCTTTCTTTCTTTCTTTCTTTCTTTCTTTCTCTTTTTTCTTTTCTTTCTTTCTTGTTCTCTTTCTTTCTTTCTCTCCCTTTCTTTCCTTCCTTCCTTCCTTCCTTCCTTCCTTCCTTCCTTCCTTCCTTCCTTCCTTCCTTCCTTCCTTTTTCTTTCTTTCCTTTTCTTTCTTTCTTTCTTTCTTTCTTTCTTTCTTTCTTTCTTTCTTTCTTTCTTTCTTTCTTTCTTTCTTTCTTTCTTTCTTTCCCTTCCTTCCTTTTCTTTCTTTCTCTTTCTTCTTTCTTTCTTTCTTTCTTTCTTTCTTTCTTTCTTTCTTTCTTTCTTTCTTTCTTTCTTTCTTTCTTTCCTACCATCCCATAGCTTAAAATTGTACAGAGGGGATGAGGAATGCAGAATTAGAAAAGATTTGGGCTCTGAAGCTATTGGGAAGGTTTTCCCGTTTAAATTGAGTTTCTCACTTGACAGCCAGTGAGAGAGTCTGCCTGGAACAAAGCCTTTGGCGAATGCATCTCCTCCTAATGTGACTTTCGGAGCCAACTGTGGCAAGAGAGGAAGCCAGCTTTAGTTTCTGCAAAAAATAAAATAAAAATAAAATAAAAATAAAAATGGACGTGGGTCTTAGAGGTGAGCTTGGAAACCTGACAGAGAGCTTGGGGAACAAGGGGAAGGACAAGGGGTGTCATGATAGGGTTTTTCCGGACTTGGAGGGGCTAGCAGAGGAAACGGGTTCAACATCTTCTCCAAAGCAGTTGGAGTTGGAAGGGACCTTGGAGGTCTTCTAGTCCAACCCCCTGTTCAAGCAGGAGAGCCTACACGAGTAGTCCTCGATTTACAACAGTTCATTTAGCGAGCATTCGAAGTCACAACAGCTCTGGAAAAAGTAACGTACGGCTGTTTTTCAGACTTGCGGCCATTGTGTCAAAGTGTGTTTTTCAAACTTAGCTATCTGAAGATGGGTGGACTTCAACTCCCAGAATGCCCCAGCCAGCAAAGCTGGGATTTGAAGTGCCACCCCATCTTCAAGTGGTTATGTTTTCAAAAATACCCCGCTGGAGTGTGTAGCTGTTGTCCCTATAAGCTTAACCAGACCAGGAAATCAAAACACACACAGGAGCTCAGCTTTGGTTACCTGTATAGGGAATTATACGTTGACTCACCCGGGTCTCCCCAAAAGTTACCGATTCACAGCCTCCCAAAACCTTTGCATTCAGCACACATAAAAAATTAATGACATATGTATTTCATATTGTAAGCACACCCAAGCAAACCCGCAAAACTCAAGTTAGCACAATGCAAGCGTAAATATAATGCTCACCATTCAAATGAAGTGATTCAATCCTCCTCGCCTGAGGTAAACAACCCTTTCTCTGGGGTCAAAATGTACACACACACACACACACACACCCCTCAAGTGTCACCCTAAAACCAGCATGTACGCACATCCACACCCAGGAGAAGCTTCCCTATAAAGCAATCTGTCTGTACCCCGTTTTCTCTGTAGATATGCCCCCAGAGGCATATCTGCTTGCTTTTGGGGGTAAATAATCCTCCTTTCCTCACAGCTTTTATTATTTATTTATTTATTTATTTATTTATTTATTTATTTATTTATTTATTTTAATCCCATTTATATCCCACCCTTCTCCGAAGACTCAGGGCGGCTTACAATTTAAAGCACAACTCAATGTCCTTAGCAGTAGCCTTCATTCTATGTATATGCCTGCTTATTAAGGCTTTCACACACACCCCAAGCGGCATTATTACAAAGTCAGCTTATTGCCCCCAACAATCTGGGTCCTCATTTTACCTACCTGGGAAGGATGGAAGGCTGAGTCAACCTTGAGCCTGGTGGGACTCGAACCTGCACTAATTGCAGGCAGCTGGTGTTACTTAAGGAGGCATTAGCCCACTGCTCCACCAAGGCTGTCTGGATTTGGTGTTTATTTATTCTTGGGCAATCCCGGCTCCAGAAGAAACCCCAAATACCACTTTACAAGGCCTTGGTAAGGCCACACCTGGAATACTGCATCCAGTTTTGGTCACCACGATGTAAAAAAGATGTCGAGACTCTAGAAAGAGTGCAGAGAAGAGCAACAAAGATGATTGGGGGACTGGAGGCTAAAACATATAAGGAACGGTTGCAGGAATTGGGGGTGTCTAGTTTAATGAAGAGAAGGGTGAGGGGGACATGATAGCAGTGTTCCAATATCTCAGGGGCTGCCCCAAAGAAGAGGGAGTCAAGCTCTTCTCCAAAGCACCTGAAAGCAGGACAAGAAGCAACGGATGGAAACTCATCAAGGAGAGAAGCAACCTAGAACTAAGGAGAAACTTCCTGACAGTTAGAACAATTAACCAGTGGAACAACCTGCCTCCAGAGGTGGTGAATGCTCTAACATTGGAAGTTTTTAAGAAGAGACTGGCCAGCCACTTGTTTGAAATGGTATAGGGTTTCCTGCCTGAGCAGGGGGTTGGACTAGATGACCTCCAAGGTCCCTAACAACTACTTCTTCTTCTTCTTCTTCTTATTATTATTATTATTATTATTATTATTATTATTATTATTATTATTATTATTATTATTAATTATTATTCCTCTTCTGACTGTGCCTGTCTGAGCCTCTTCCGAACGATATCTTGTTTCTCCAGACCCACACAATGCTTCAGCCCAAATGTGTGGGTTTTTTTAAAAAAAAACAAAGGCACGTGGGCTTTGTTTTTATAATGATGATGATGATGATGTTGGAAGGCACCTTGGAGGTCATCTAGTCCAACCCCCTGCTCAGGCAGGAAACGCTACACCATTTCAGACAAATGGCTGTCCAGTCTCTTCTTAAAAGCTTCCAGTGTCGGAGCATTCACAGCATCTGGAGGCAGGTGGTTCCGCTGGTTAATTGTCCTCACTCTCAGGAAGTTTCTCCTTAGTTCCAGGTTGCTTCTCTCCTTGGTGAGTTTTCCTTGAAGACATTTCGCCTCCCATCCAAGAAGCTTCTTCAGTTCTGACTCATCCAAGAAGCTTCTTCCAATCAGAACTGAAGAAGCTTCCTGGATGAGAAGCAAAACGTCTTCAAGGACAAACAAAGCCCGTTTGCCTTATTTTTTAAAAAACAAAAAAACACCACATCTTTGAGGCAACCATTGTTGTGACTCAGGGCCAGCCTGTGGGTCCGACAGCCAGCTCCGATGTATCGGAGGACTCAGATGTGGGGGAGGAGGGAAACGAACCGGCTGATGATGATTTGGAGGCTTTGCAGAGTCCTCAGCCGGGGACCTCTTCTCAGCTGCGTGAGCCCGAGAGTGCGGAGGAAGATGACCCACAGCTGGCCCTGTTCAAGGACGCCCGATGCAGGAGGCAGTCGAGCAGGAACAAACAAAGAAAGGCTGTGAGACTCCTCGGGAGGAGGCACAGGGAGACCACGCCCTGAGCTCTCTATAAAAGGAGTGTTTGGGGAGGGGCTGGTTGCTGAAAGCAACTTTTCCGCTTGAGAAGACAAGCTCTAGTGTTTTTGTTAACTGCGTAATTAAATCTTGGCAGTAGCCTTTTAGCCTTGGACGCTCTCCAGACTCTTCTTTTTGAATAGGGGTTGCGAGAAGAGGGCTGGTTCAGAACAACCATGACCTGCATGACGGAGAAGCTCCATAAACAATGCTCCACAACCCCCCTCTTTTTTTTTCTCTCCTAAAGCAACCATTTCTGCCTGCCTACGCCAAGGTCACCTCCCTCCCTCAGCACCCTCGTTCCTCTAAATAAACTTTATTTCTTATAAATAGCAAAGAAGAAGCATTATGCTTGCGGTTTGTATGGTATCCTGAGGGTAACCCGGCCTCAGGTATCCGTATTCGGGTCTTTTCCCTTGTAAGATTGAGGGTGTCTTGGCGACGTTTCGACGAGGTCCCACTCGTCATCTTCAGGCCGGTGTCTTCGGCTTCGCGCACGAAGCCGAAGACATCAGCCTGAAGATGACGAGTGGGACCTCGTCGAAACGTCGCCAAGACACCCTCAATCTTACATGGGAAAAGACCCGAATACGTCAAGACCTACATATATATATACACATATATATATTTACTGCAGAGAAGAAGGGCTGATTGTAAACCACCCCCAGTCTGGTGACTCAGGCGGTAGGGGGATAAATAATAAATCAGCCCCTAACGGAGGTGCTTTTTGAGAGCATTAATGCACAATGCGGTGAGCTCCACTCCTTGATGGTTTTTCAAGAGGGGAAGCCTTGGATACACAAAAGCATTTTTCAGGCTTCGGTTGGTTTTTTGTTGTTATTGTTGTTGTTGTTTTGTTTTTTTGGCAGCCTGCTGCTTCCTCTCTCGTAATAGACTTGCCGAAGCAATTAAATCACGTTAATGTTGGAGGCTTGAGCTTTTCATGGAATCCGAGATTCAATTAAGGGACTTAAATTTCCTAGCCCCGGCCGCATCTTTTTCGTTCCTTTCATGCAAAACAAATTATTCTCTCTCTCTCTCTCTCTCTCTGCTTTCTGCATGTAATTAGGTTGTCTCTTCTCTTTAATGTGCGCCCAAGAAAGATGAACTGAGTTAAAAGAAGAAGAATGGATTATTTCTTTCTCTCTCTCAGTCTTCTGTCCCTTAAAAAGTACGGCAAAAAAATATGACTTGTCCCAACTCGTCTAGCAGGTAAACAATCTTTTGGGGGAAGATCCCAAATCACAGAGAAGAGCAACAAAATCAGAGCTGACGAAGCTTCTTGGGTGAGAAGCGAAACGTCTTCAAAGGAAAAACAAGAAACTCCAGTTGCCTCCTGAAAAAGCACTTTCGGGTTTTTCCTTGAGGACGTTTCGCTTCTCATCCCAGAAGCTTCTTCAGCTCTGACTGGATGTTGAAGGATGGAAGGATTTGTACTCCTTGCAGACTGCTGGTCGTTTGCATTCTTTTAGAGGGTCGTTGAGGCCACTTGGAGCTTTACCTGTGTCCTCAGGGTCACCTGAGTGGTGGAAATGGGTGTGGAGCATTCAGCAGTTCCAAGAAGGCTCCACAGCCCATTTCCATCACTCAGGTGACCCATAGGATCATCTTTTAGAGGGTCGTTGAGGCTACTTGGAGGTTCGTCTGTGTCCCCAGGGTCACCCGAGTGGTGAAAATGGGCGATCTATCTATCTCCAGTCTACAACACAATCCTTTCCGCAGTTCCAAGAAGGCTTCACACCCATTTGCACCACTCGGGTGGCCCTGAGGACACAGACAAACCTCCAAGTGGCCTCAACGATTCTCTAAAAGGATGCAAATGACCAGTTTTTCTGCAAGGAGTATAAATCCTTCCACTCCCCACCATCCAGTCAGAACCTGAAGACGCTTCTTGGATGAGAAGCAAAACATCTTCAAAGGAAAACAAGAAAGTCCAGTGGCCTCTTGAAAAAAAGCACCTTTGGGACATGATAGCTGTCATGCCATGGGCCACCCAGTCAGTTCTCCTGACTAGAGTAGGGCCCTGAAGTCCTGGCGCCAGGTTTTCATAAAAACTGCAAGGTTTCACCCTTACAGCCACTGCAACATTCCCCGTGGTCACATGATCAAAACTGGGACACTTGGCAACCCACTCACATTTATGACGGTGGCAGCGTCCCCGGGATCATGTGATCCCCATTTGCCACCTCTTGACAAGCAAAATCACCTGACTGTGAGCCAGCCGTGTGCAGCAGCAGCCAAAAAAGCTAACTCAATCCTGGGTGGTATAAACAGAGGCACGGAATCAAGATCACGCAAAGTAATATTACTGCTTTGTAAAACCCCAGGGAGGCCACACCTGGAATACCGCAGCCAGTTTTGGCTACCATATCACAAAAATGATGTTGAGAGTTTGGGAAAAAGTGCAAAGAAGAGCAACTAAGATGATCCAAGGCCTGGAGACCAAAACGTACGAAGAACAGCTGCGGGACTTGGGTTTGGCTAGTCTAAAGAAAAGAAGAAATAGGGGAGACATGATAGCAGCCTTCCAGTATTTGGGGGGCTGCCCCAAAGAAGAGGGGGTCAAGCTATTCTCCAAGGCACCAGAGGGAAGGAAGAGAAACAATGGATGGAAACTGACCAAAGAGAGAAGCAACCTGGAATTAAGGAGAAACTTCCTGACAGTGAGGACAATTAACCAGTGGAACAGCCTGCCACCAGGAGTTGTGAATGCTCCATCACTGGAGATTTTTTTAAGAAGAGGCTGGACATTCACCTGTCTGAGATGGTATAGGTTCTCCTGCTTGAGTGGAGGGCTGGACTAGAAGACCTCCAAGGTCCCTTCCAACTCTGTTATTCTATTCTATTCTGTTCTGTTCTGTTCTGTTCTGTTCTGTTCCGTTCCGTTCCGTTCTGTTTGTTCTGTTCTGTTCTAATCTAATCTAGTTCTTATTTCTATTCTATTCTATTCTATTCTATTCTATTCTATTCTATTCTATTCTATTCTATTCTATTCTATTCTATTCTATTCTATTCTATTCTATTCTATTCTAACTTTTATTTCTGTTCTAATTCTTATTTCTATTCTATTCTGTTCTGTTCTGTTCTAATCTAGTCTAATCTAATCTAATCTAATCTAATCTAATCTAATTCTTATTTCTATTCTATTTCCATTCCATTCCATTCCATTCTATTCTCTATTCTATTCTATTCTATTCTATTCTATTCTATTCTATTCTATTCTATTCTATTCTATTCCATTCCATTCCATTCCATTCCATTCCATTCCATTCCATTCCATTCCATTCCATTCCATTCCATTCTATTCTATTCTATTCTATTCTATTCTATTCTATTCTATTCTATTCTATTCTATTCTATTCTATTCTATTCCATTTTTCTATTCTATTCTATTCTATTCTATTCTATTCTATTCTATTCTATTCTATTCTATTCTATTCTATTCTATTCTATTCTATTCTTAAATGTGAGTCAGTTGTCGAGCATCCGAATGTAAATCGCATGCTGCAACGGTCACCGATGTGAAAAAAAAAAAGGGTCATAAGTCACGCTTTTTCTCCGGGGCCGTTGTAACTTTGAACGGTCCCTAAGTGAAGAGGGGTTAAGTCGAGAACTGTCTGTAAAACGGGGCAAAGCTCATTTAATTACGGTCTGAATGAGCAAATAGAAATTTTGGCCTCAACTGGGGTCGTAAGTTGAGAACTTCTTTTACTGACAGGCAGTCCTTGACTTCGTTGAGTCCAAAATTCCTCTCCTGGCTAACAGCTGCAGAGTGAGCCCCCCACCCGCCCACCCCCACTTCTGACTTTTTGTATCTAGGAAATTTGCCCGCGTGTAGAACCAGCCCCTCAGCCTCCCTTCGTGTGGCCTGCTGTAATGCTAATCACTTTTCCAGCGTGGCAATTAAATCCGTGTGTGTCTCCTACCAGCAGACAAATTTAATATCCCTGCTCGCTCTGCGCTGCTGGATGTCATCTTCATTAAAGCAGACGTCTTCCGTAGGAAGGGAGCGGGGTTGTAATGACCCCTGGCTTTAAGGCTGTTTCTCCCCCCCCCTCTTGCTCCGAGGTTGTTGCGATCTTTTCTCCTTGCGTGTGCGTGTGGGTTGCGCTCCGTGGTTCCCCTGAATGGAGCCAGGACCTTTTTTCCTGGCACGGCCAACAGAGTTATCTCTGATGAGCCAAATAAGACGGGCATTGTAAAGGTCAATTCAAAAGTTATATTTTGCCCAATGCCCTGCTTGGGGTTGCTGTGTTCTGGACCAGCTGAAGCTCCTGAACGGCCCTCAAGGGCAGTCCTAGGTAGAGCACAATGCAGCAGTCCATCCGCAAGTGACGGGAAGAGTCTCCCAATCCAGTTGAACTGGTGCGAAGGACTTGAAGAGCAGCTGGGAAAATAGATTAGACTAGAATAGAATAGAATAGAAATATGGAATGGAATAGAATAGAATAGAAATACAGAATAGAATAGAATAGAATAGAATAGAATAGAATAGAATAGAATAGAATAGAATAGAATAGAATAGAATAGAATAGAATAGAATAGAATAGAATAGAATAGAATAGAATAGAATAGAATAAAAATATGGAATGGATTGGAATAGAATAGAATAGAATAGAATAGAATAGAATAGAATAGAATAGAATAGAATAGAATAGAAATACAGAATGGAATGGAATAGAATAGAATAGAATAGAATAGAAATACAGAATAGAATAGAATAGAATAGAATAGAATAGAATAGAATAGAATAGAATAGAATAGAATAGAATAGAAATATGGAATGGAATAGAATAGAATAGAATAGAAATACAGAATGGAATGGAATGGAATAGAATAGAATAGAATAGAATAGAATAGAATAGAATAGAATAGAATAGAATAGAATAGAATAGAATAGAATAGAAATACAGAATGGAATGGAATGGAATGGAATAGAATAGAATAGAATAGAATAGAATAGAATAGAATAGAATAGAATAGAATAGAATAGAAATACAGAATAGAATAGAATAGAATAGAAATATGGAATGGAATAGAATAGAATAGAATAGAATAGAATAGAATAGAATAGAATAGAATAGAATAATGGAATGGAATGGAATGGAATGGAATGGGATAGAATAAAATAGAAATACAGAATAGAATAGAATAGAAATACAGAATGGAATAGAATAGAATAGAATAGAATAGAATAGAATAGAATAGAATAGAATAGAATAGAGCTGGAAGGGACCTTGGAGGTCTTCTAGTCCAGCCCCCAGCTCAAGCAGGAGGACATAGACAGGTGAATGTCTAGTCTCTTCCTGAAAATCTCCACTGATGGAGTCTGGGAAGACTTCCAGACTACACCCAAGAAGGACAGTGCAGCCTCTTGACGTTCAAAGATGGAAGATCTCCAGATCTTCCACGGAAGGACCAGCCACCTACAGCTACTCGGTTTCGCTAGGGTTGAGACCGGGCCCCTTCCTCCCCATCCAGTAAGAAGACCAGACGTTTCAGTGCTCGGTTCAGATCTGAAACCAAATTAAAAAGGTTCAGATAATCCTTAGGGGACTGGAGGCTAAAATTTATTTATTTATTTATTTTAATTCCATTTATCTCCCGCCCTTCTCCGAAGACTCAGGGCAGCTTACAAGCTTAGCAGTAGCCTTCATTCTATCTATATGCCTGCTTATTAGGGCTTTCACACACACACCCCAAGCGGCATTATTACAAAGTCAGCTTATTGCCCCCAACAATCTGGGTCCTCATTTTACCTACCTGGGAAGGATGGAAGGCTGAGTCAACCTGGAGCCTGGTGGGACTCGAACCTGCACTAATTGCAGGCAGCTGGTGTTACTTAAGGAGGCATTAGCCCACTGCTCCTCCTCTACATTTTAAAATGTAGAAAGAATGGATGCTGGAACTGGGTATGTTTAGTTCAGGGGGTTTCAACTGGGGGTGCAAGGTGATATTCCAGGGGTGTGAAAACTTTCAAAGTTTTCACATCATGTGTTGCCATTATTTTGAACTTTCGTAAGGGCTGCGAGAATATATTAGAAGCGTTCTAGGGGTGCAAGGTGCAGAAAAAGGTTGGGAACTGCTGGTCTAGTTTAATGAAAAGAAGGACCGGGGGTGACATGATAACAGGAGGTTAGACTAGAAGACCTCCAAGGTCCCTTCCAACTCTGTCATTCTGTTACTCCACGCAAGATTTTCCCTACCAATGAAGTCATTTTTGGCTTACTTTGCTCTGTGCCGGGAACCCAGCCCGTCACTTCGTGGTCAGTCTGAACTGGGTAAGCTGGCGAGCCAGAGGGAAATTTTATTGATTTATTAAACGTATATGCTAGAAATGGGGCACCTTTGCAACTGCCGGCCTTTAGATCAGACGTTGTTTTGAGCAACTCTTTATCCCGAGGATCATAAATGTCAAACTGAAGCACAGCCAAGGTTGGAGCAGTTGCAGCAATTTGGTGGTCAACAATCACTGTAAAAAAAAAAAAAAAAGCTTACACCAGCTCAGTCGAAAACAACTTGGCATTCAATAAATGTGTCCTTAAAACAACTTCCATTAGGGGACACCTGCATACAGCCAGGCACCTGTTTTCCCTTGACATTTATTTTTTTTTTAAAAAAAACACACAACAATAATGATGCTCAACGTTCGATAAAATGTTCTATTTCGGATGCACCGTAAATTGAATTCAGCTAACCACAACGAGAAGGGATGGAGCTGGCGTTTGCCTTCCTAATTGTAGTGCGGCGCCCATGGAGACCTGGATGCCTTGTTTAAAACAGGGAGCAAAATAAGCGTTGTGTTGACTAAGGATGATGGAGAGTTTATTTCAAATCCGTCCACCGTCCATCTCTCCGAGGTTTTTTTTTAATAATAACAATAACAACAACAACAACAACAACAAACAACAACAACAACAACAACAATAATAATAATAATAATAATAATAATAATAATAATAATAATAATAATAATAATAATAATAATAAGTTGGAAGGGACCTTGGAGGTCATCTAGTCCAACCCCCTGCTCAGGCAGGAAACCCTATACCAGGGGTCGGCAACCTCGGCTCTTTTATGACTCGTGGACTTCAACTCCCAGAATTCCTGAGCCAGCTGGCTCAGGAATTCTGGGAGTTGAAGTCCACGAGTCATAAAAGAGCCGAGGTTGCCGACCCCTGCCCTATACCATTTCAGACAAATGGCTGTCCAGTCTCTTCTTAAAAACTTCCAGTGTTGGAGCATTCACAGCTTCTGGAGGCAGGTAGTTCCACCGGTTAGTTGTTCTAACTGTCAGGAAGTTTCTCCTTAGTTCTAGGTTGCTTCTCTCCTTGATTAGTTTTCATCCGTTGCTTCTTCTCCTGCCTTCAGGTGCTTTGGCGAATAGCTTGACTCCCTCTTCTTTGGGGCAGCCCCTGAGATATCGGAAGGCTGCTATCATGTCACCCTCACCCTTCTCTTCCTTAAACTACACATACCCAATTTCAGCAGCCGTTCCTTATATGTTTTGGCCTCTAGTCCCCCAATCATCTTTGTTGCTCTTCTCTGTACTCTTTCTAGAGTCTCGACATCTTTTTTACATCGTGGTGACCAAAACTGGACGCAGTATTCCAGGTGTGGCCTTACCAAGGCATTGTAAAGTGATATTAGTACTTCACTTGATCTTGATTCTATCCCTCTGTTAATGCAGCCTAGCACTGTGTTGGCTTTTTTGGCAGCTGCAGCCAAAATTTTATTTTATTTCCCCCAAAGCAGGCTGATCATTTCGCACGCGGCAGTAAATTCCATTTGCTCCGTGAGCAGGATATATTTCTTTTTTCTCTCCCTCTCCTGAGTCATGTTCAAAATTAGACCAGTTAAATATAGGCAGATCGGGAGGAATACAACCTGAACCTAGAGCGGAGACGAAATGCAATTTTCTAAGCCTTCTTCCTTGTGGCTTCCGTCTGTTCTTCTACGGGAGGGGATGTTGGCTTGTGAGACCCTCCAGGACACTGGCGAAGGTGGCTTGCTGGAATGGGACTACATCAGCTGAAGATCGCGTGACTCTAAGCCAGGGATCTTCAAACTTGGCCCTTTGATGACTTGTGGACTTCAACTCCTAGAATTCCTCAGCCAGGCATGCTGGCTGAGGAATTCTGGGAGCTGAAGTCCACAAGCAGGGGTCTTCAAACTTGGCCCTTTGATGACTTGTGGACTTCAACTCCCAGAATTCCTCAGCCAGTGTGCCTGGCTGAGGAATTCTGGGAGTTGAAGTCCAGGGGATCTTCCAACGTGGCCCTTTTAGGACTTGCAGACTTCAACTCCCAGAATTCTGGGAGTTGAAGTCCGCAAGTCCTAAAAGGGCCACGTTGGAAGACCCCTGCTCTAAGCCCATGACACACTAAGATTGTCTGTTTTAATTTTAAACCAATTCTTCGATTTACAAGCATTTATTTGGTGACTGTTCCAATGTTACAACAGCACTGGGAGAAAGTGACTGAGGACCGTTTTTCACGTTTACGACCGCGGCGGCATCACGTGATCAAAATTTAGAGGCTGGTCATCTGACTCGTACCTAGGACGGTCGCAGCGTCCTGAGGTCACGTGATCCCCTTTTGCGACCTTCTGACAAGCAAAGTCAACGGGGGGAAGCTTAACAACCGCGTTAGTAACAGCTGCAATGGTTTGCTTAACAACGGAGGCAAGAAAGGTCGTAAAATGGGGCGAAACTCGTGTCACAACTGTCTTGCTTAGCAATGGAAAGATTTGGGTTGAGTTGGGGTTGTATTGGCTGAGGATTTGGGTAATTGAACTAAGGAGGAATTTCCTGACAGTGAGAAGAATCGGTCAGTGGAAGGGGTTCCCTCCGGAGGTTGTGGATGCTCCGTCACTGGAGGCTCCTCTTTTGCCTTATGTTCTAATTCTGTATTCTGTATTCTGTATTCTCTTGTCTTCTATTTTCTCTTCTCTTCTCTTAATTCTACTCTACTCTACTCTGCTCTATTCTATATCACCCCACCCCACCCCACCCCACCCCATCCTACCCTACCATATCCTATCCTATCCTATCCTATCCTGTCAGGTCTTGTCCTGTCCTATCCTATCCTATCCTATTATGTCATTCTATTCTATTCTATTCTATTCTATTCTATTCTATTCTATTCTATTCTATTCTATTCTATTCTATTCTATTCTATTCTATTCTATTCTATTCTATTCTATTCTATTCTATTCTATTCTATTCTACCCTAACCCTACACTACCTCTTCTCTTCTCTTCTCTTCTCTTCTCTTCTCTTCTCTTCTCTTCTCTTCTCCTCTCTTCTCCTCTCCTCTCCTCTCCTCTCCTCTCCTCTCCTCTCCTCTCCTCTACTCTATTCTGTAATTCTCTTCTCTTCTCTTCTCTTCTACTCTACTCTACTCTACTCTCTTCTATTCTATTCTGTAATTCTACTCTACTCTACTCTACTCTACTCTTCTATTCTATTCTATTCTATTCTACTCTACTCTACTCTACTCTACCCTACCCTACCCTACCCTACCCTACCCTACCCTACCCTACCCTACCCTACCCTACCCTACCCTACCCTATTCTATTCTATTCTATTCTATTCTATTCTATTCTATTCTATTCTATTCTATTCTATTCTATTCTATTCTATTCTATTCTATTCTATTCTATTCTATTCTATTCTATTCTATTCTATTTCTATTCTATTCTATTCCTATTCTATTCCTATTCTATTCTATTCTATTCTATTCTATTCTATTCTATTCTATTCTATTCTATTCTATTCTATTCTATTATTCTATTCCAGTGTTTTTCAACCTTTTTTGGGCAAAGGCACACTTGTTTCATGAAAAAAATCATGAGGCACTCCACCATTAGAAAATGTTAAAAAATTTAACTCTGTGCCTATATTGACTATATATAAAGTAATTCTCTTGAATAGGAATCAAATAAACACAAAGAAAGTATTTTATAATTACTTTTCAATTTTTCCCACGGCACACCAGGCAACATCTCACGGCACACTAGTGTGCCGCGGAACAGTGGTTGAAAAACACTGTTCTATTCTATCATTCTATTCCATTCCATATTTTCTATTCTATTCCATTTATTCTATTCTATTCTATTCTATTCTATTCTATTCTATTCTATTCTATTCTATTCTATTCTATTCTATTCTATTCTATTCTATTCTATTCTATAGCGCCACTCCAGTTAACTGGGTTAATTCAACAACCCAGTTGAATGCGAGGCAGCCAGCCCGTCCTTTTTTTTTTTCCAACCTCAGGAAAGCCCCCACCCACACCCACCCCCCCTTGGCCCGAGTCCCACTGCGCTCCCTCTCCGTCCGCCCTCCTGAATCTCCGCCGGCGGGGCGCAGGCTTTGCAGATAGACACGCGAAAAGCTTTGCGCATCAGCCACGAGCGACGCCGAATGAGGTTCTCGCCGTGAACAATGACAGACAGTAATTAAAAAAAAAGAGGGGGGGGGGCTTTGACGGAAGCGTGGAGCTAACCCTTTCCCGCGTGTCTTTTTTCTTTTCTTTTCTTTTCCTTTCTTTTGTTTTCTTTTCTTTTCTTTTCTTTTCTTTTCTTTTCTTTTCTTTTCTTTTCTTTTCTTTTCTTTTCTTTTCTTTTCTTTTCTTTTCTTTTGCAACAACACGCTGAGATTCGGAAAGAACTTTGAACGAGAGGAGAGGAACGTCAGGATGCAGCTTCGAGCTACAGTAGCTGCAATGTTGGAAGAAGGAAGAACTGCCGACTATAGAAGAGTGGACTTCATTTATTTATTTTTTTATGACATTTATATACCGCCCTTTCCCAAAGGACTCAGGGCGGTTTAAAAGTTTCAAACTTGGCGGAGATGGCAAAGATCTCGGCGTATTTGAAAGACCAATCGCCACAGAGATACACCGTGGCGTGGAAGAGATGGATAGATTATATTCAGAATAAAATAGGGGGCTAAAAAGTTTCACTTAGCAGTTGAATAAGTCGCGGATTTAGGTGACGCATAATTAGCTTGTAGTCATTTTATTAAGAGTTAAAAGTGCCATAGAATTTAATATCTTATGGTTGTTTGCCTCTTTTAGATCAGCGTTTCCCAACCTTAGGAACTTGACGATGCGTGGACTTCAACTCCCAGAATTCCCCAGCCAGCTATGCTGGCTGGGGAATTCTGGGAGTTGAAGTCCACGCATCTTCAAGTTCCTAAGGTTGGGAAACGCTGTTTTAGATTATGTTTGTTTGTATTTTTAGACCCAGTATTTAGCTCTGGGGAAGTCGGGGAGGGGGGAGGGGAGGGGAGGGGAGAGTTGGGGAGGTTTGGGGAGAGGGGAGGGGGAGGGGAGGGGTTTTGTATTTAAAAATGTATTCTAAAACTTTTCAATAAAATATATATATATATAAAAAAGAGCTACAGATGGAGGAGGCCCGTTTTGCAAGCCATGTAATAAAACTGCCCAGAAGGAGAGTCGCCTTGGCTAAGGGCATTTGGGGTGCGCGCAGGAGGGGCCCGTTTTCAGAGGTGCCAGCATTCTTGGGGGTGGGGGTGGGGAGAAGGGGGTGTCTCCTGGGGCTTGGCGTCCAGGCCTCTTGTAACCAGGGATGCTCTGGTCTGAACCTATCCAAAGCAGTGAAGCCGAGGCTGTGGATGATGGAACTAATGGGGTCCCCGGTGCTCTCTGAGCTGGCTGGTTTCCTTGCAGACGTTTCCTGACCCAGATTAGGTAACCTCATGAGTGTGAGAAGGGAGGGGGATTTATGGAGAGGAAAAGGAGGAGGAGCAGGAGGAGCAGGAGGAGGAGGAGGAGGAGGGCTGTGGGGTCCTTGATGCTCTCTGAACGTGGCTGTTTTCTTGCAGACGCTTCATGACCCAACTAGGGAACATCATCAGTGCTAGAAGGGAGTGGGGTTTGTGGAGAGGAGGAGGAGGAGAAGGAGGAGGAGGAGGAGGAGGAGGAGGAGGAGGAGGAGGAGGAGGAGAGGATGACGATTATGGGGCCCTTGGTGCTCTCTGAGCTGGGTGGTTTCCTTGCAGACGTTTCCTGACCCAACTAGGGAACATCATCAGTGATAGAAGAGGGAGGAGGAGGAGGAGGAGGAGGAGGAGGAGGAGGAGGAGGAGGAAGAAGAAGGCGGCTGTGGGGTCCTTGGTGCTCTCTGAACGTGGCTGTTTTCTTGCAGACGCTTCCTGACCCAACTAGGGAACATCATCAGTGCTAGAAGGGAGGAGGAGGAGGAGGAGGAAGAGGGAGGGAGGGAGGAAGGAAAGAAAGAAAGAAAAAGAAAGAAAGAAAGAAAGAAAGAAAGAAAGAAAGAAAGAAAGAAAGAAAGAAAGAAAGAAAGAAAGAAAGACTATGAGATCCTGGGTGCTCTCTGAGCTTGGCTGTTTCCTTGCAGACGTTTCATGACCCAACTAGGGAACATCATCAGTGCTAGAAGGGAGGGGGGTTTGTGGAGAGGAGGAGGAGGAGGTGGAGGAGGAGGAGAGGATGACGATTATGGGGCCCTTGGTGCTTTGTGAGCTTGGGGGTTTTGTTGCAGAGGTTTCATGATCCATCAAGGGAACATCATCAGTGGGGGGAGGAGGAGGAGGAGGATTGTGAGGTCCTTGGTGCTCTCTGAGCTGGGTTGTTTTCTCGCAGATGTTTCATGACCCAACTAGGGAACATCATCAGTGCTAGAAGGGAGGAGGAGGAGGAGAACAACTATGGGGTCCTTGATTCTCTCTGAGCTTGGTGGTTTTCTTGCCGACGTTTCATGACCCAACTAGGTTGAGCCCTCCTCCTCCTCCTCTCCAAAATCCCACTCCCTTGCTTTGTGCTGGAAGGAAGGAAGGAAGGAAGGAAGGAGTAGACAGGAGAAGGAAGGAGAAGGCAGAAAGAGGAAAGAAGGAAGAAAAAGGAAGTAAAGAAAGGTGATGGAAGGAAGGAAGGAAGGAAGGAAGGAAGGAAGGAAGGAAGGAAGGAAGGAAAAGCAAAGAAAGAAGAGATAGGAAGGAGAAGAAAGAAAGGAAAAGGAAGGAAGGAAAGAATGGGATGAAAGAAGGAAGAAGGAAGGGAAAGCACGGAGGGAAGAAGGGAGAAAGGAAGAAGGAGGAACAGAGGAGAAAGAAGAAAAGGAAAGAAGCGAGAAGGAAAAACACACGCAGACCTTACGCCAACCTCTCATTTAGCATCCCTCAAATTGTAGAATTTATTCCCCCCCCCCACAGCCAGTTCCCCCTCTGCGCTTTCCTGTGGGGGGGGCAGAGAGGGCACCAAGGCCAGCTGGGAAACGCCAGAATCCCTTTAAGCCTGTCGAACTATTTTTTTTCCCCTGACTTCAGCACGAGACCCAAATGACACTAAATCCCAATAAATCACATTCATTCTTGGGCAGCTGAGCTAAGGAAGGGCCGGATGCTGGCTCTCGTGGAAGCCAAGGACAGGCTGGAAAGGGGCCACAGTTATTCTCCGGGCTTTGGGGGGCGTCACGTCGCCTTCCCCAGCCGGGGGTGGGGGGAAACGTTGCACCACAGCTGCTCTTTCCCCCCCCCCCATCAGCTCACGTTGGGTTTATAATACTACTACTACTACTACTACTACTACTACTACTACTACTACTAATAATAATAATAATAATAATAATAATAATAATAATAAGAATAAGAAGAAGAAGAAGAAGAAGTTGGAAGGGACCTTGGAGGTCATCTAGTCCAACCCCCTGCTCAGTCAGGAAACCCTATACCATTTCAGGCAAGTGACTGTCCAGTCTCTTCTTAAAAACTTCCAGGGTTGGAGCATTCACTGCTTTTGGAGGCAGGTTGTTAATAATAATAATAAAGTTGGAAGGGACCTTGGTGGTCATCTAGTCCAACCCCCTGCTCAAGCAGGAGAACCTATACCATCTCAGACAGGCAACTGTCCAGTCTCTTCTTAAAAACTTCCAGTGTTGGAGCATTCACAGCTTCTGGAGGCAAGGAGTTCCACTGGTTAATTGTCCTCCCTGTCAGGAAGTTTCTCCTTAGTTCCAGGTTGCTTCTCTCCTTAATCAGTTTCCATCCGTTGCTTCTTCTCCTGCCTTCGGGGGCTTTGGAGGATAGCTTGACTCCCTCTTCTTTGGGGCAGCCCCTGAGATACTAGAATGCTGCTATCATGTCACCCCTCACCCTTCTCTTCATTAAACTACACATACCCAATTCCAGCAACCGTTTCCTATATGTTTTAGTTGAATCCACCCCTTCCCAAAGGAACTGAAGAGGCTGGATGGCAAAAGGACGGAGGGTTGATCAGAGGGAGGGACGTTGCCCCCAGATGCTGCGGGTGCTCCATCACGGGAGGATTTTGAGAAGAGGTTGGACGGCCGTTTGTTCAGAAGGGCATAAGGACTCCTGCCTGAGCCCCCTGAGGTCCCTTCCAACTCCTCTCCCTTCTAGCACTGATGATGTTCCCTAGTTTGGTAATGAAAGGTCTGCGAGAAAATCACCAACCTCTGCAAGAAAAAACATCAAGTTTAAAGAGCACCAAGGACCACATAGTCCTCCTCCTCCTCCTCCTCCTCCTCTCCACAACCCCCCTCCCTTCTAGCACTGATGATGTTACCTAGTTGGGTCACGAAATGTCTGCAAGAAAACCACCCAGCTCAGAGAGCACCAAGGACCCCACAGTCCTTCCTTCCTTCCTTCCTTCCTTCCTTCCTTCCTTCCTTCCTTCCTTCCTTCCTTCCTTCCTTCCTTCCTTCCTTCTCTTCCTCTTCCTCTTCCTCTTCCTCTTCCTCCCTTCTAGCACTGATGATGTTCCCTAGCTCGGTAATGAAACGTCTGCAAGGAAACCACCCAGCTCAGATAGCACCCACAGTCCTTCCTTCCTTCCTTCCTTCCTTCCTTCCTTCCTTCCTTCCTTCCTTCCTTCCTTCCTTCCTTCCTTCCTTCTAGCACTGATGATGTTACCTAGCTGGGTGATGAAACGTCTGCAAGAAAACCACCCAGCTCAGAGAACATTAAGGACCCCACAGTCTTTCTTTCTTTCTTTCTTTCTTTCTTTCTTTCTTTCTTTCTTTCTTTCTTTCTTTCTTTCTTTCTTTCTTTCTTTCTTTCATTTTCTTTCTTTCTTTCTTTCTTTCTTTCTTTCGTTTTCTTTCTTTCTTTCTTTCTTTCTTTCGTTTTCTTTCTTTCTTTCTTTCTTTCTTTCTTTCTTTCCTTCCTTCCTTCCTTCCTTCCTTCCTTCCTTCCTTCCTTCCTTCCTTCTTGTCTCCTCCTCCTCCTCCTCCTCCTCCTCCTCTCCACAAACCCCACTCCCTTCTAGCCTCTAGTTTCCTAATAAAACCTCTGCAAGAAAACAGCCCAGCTGAGAGAGCACCAAGGACCCCATTATTGGGGCGCTCAATAATACAGAATGTCTTCATTTCTCTCTAGACAAGCCGAAGGCTAAACGAGCAGAGAGAAAGGATCAAAAGCGAAGCTAAAAGGCTTCAGTGGTTTTCTGGCCCAGCCACATCCCTCCAAAGCTGTAGGAAACCTGGGCCACATTTGTGCCAAGCTGCAAGATCTAAACCTATTGAGAGGTTTATTAACCCCTCTGATTTATGCCTTCTTCCAGAAGATGGAAATTTTTAACGGTGATGACTACCCTCGTGGAGATATTGTTAAGGATTAATGAGTTGCTAAACAACAATGCGGTAAACGTTCCTTTTTATGCTCCAATATTGAATAAATATTCTTTCTTTCTTTCTTTTTTATTTTTTGCAGGGTTGGGAAGACGTCCTAGTTGTGGGCGGCTGCCTTGATTACTAATTTAAAACGAAACGTAAGCTTGCGTTAGTTTGATAGATGGGCAAGAAAAGGCAGCTTCTAAAATGAGGTTTGTCGTTTTTTAAAACTTGGAGAGATTCACTTGGGGCGCCTGTGAAATTAAACCTGGGTTCAGAAAAGCAGAACTCAGAAATATCGTCCCTGCAATAATTAGGATTATATTCAGGAATCAGAAGGTGCTCAATGGAACCTTTGCAGTCTAATAAACTCTTAGGCATGGAAACTGGCTGGGTGACTTTGGGTCAGTCGCCAGGAGACTGTGAGTTCTAGTCCCGCCTTAGGCAAGGAAACCGGCTGGGTGACATTGGGCCAATCACCTGGAAGCAGAGAGTTCTAGTCTCGCCTTAGGCATAGAAGCCGGCTGGGCGACTTTGGGTCAATCACCAGGAGACAGTGAGTTCTAGTTCCACCTTAAGCATGGAAACCGGCTGGGTGACATTGGGCCAATCACCTGGAAGCAGAGAGTTCTAGTCTCGCCTTAGGCATAGAAGCCGGCTGGGTGACTTTGGGTCAATCACCAGGAGACAGTGAGTTCTAGTTCCACCTTAAGCATGGAAACCGGCTGGGTGACATTGGGCCAATCACCTGGAAGCAGAGAGTTCTAGTCTCGCCTTAGGCATAGAAGCCGGCTGGGTGACTTTGGGTCAATCACCAGGAGACAGTGAGTTCTAGTTCCACCTTAAGCATGGAAACCGGCTGGGTGACATTGGGCCATTCACCAGGAAACTGTGAGTTCTAATCCTGCCTTAGCCATGAGAGCCGGCTGGGTGACATTGGGCCAATCACCAGGAGGCAGGGAGTTCTAGTCCCGCCTCAGGCATGGAAGCCAGCTGGGTGACTTTGGGCCCTCTCTCTCAGCCTAAGCCACCTCACAGGGTTGTTGTGTGGAAAATAGAGAAGGGAAGAGCATTAGGCTTGCTTGCTGCTTTGATGTACTTATAAACTAATAAAGGCCGGATTTTTAAAAAATCTATTATATAAGCATCCTTAATATCCCGGCCTCCTATTTCCCCATAACAACAACCCAGTGAGGTGGGATTGGGCGAAAAGAGAGCGAGTGGCTGAGAAATTTGAATTTCTACAGTTTATTTTAATCTTACGGTTTGCTGGGTTGGAAAAATGGAGTCCGAAGGATGGAAAGACGCAATCCTCGGGGCTGTGAAATCCAGCTGCAGTTCCTTAAAATAGAGGATTTGCATCAGGGCTCTTCAAACTTGGCCCTTTTATGACTTGCGGACTTCAACTCCCAGAATTCCTCAGCCAGCATCTGGCTGAGGAATTCTGGGAGTTGAAGTCCGCAAGTCATAAAAGGGCCAAGTTTGAAGAGCCCTGATTTGCATGCAAGCATTAGTTGCAGCGATTGTGTGACAATTTGGTTTCAGCTGATTGATTCACATTGCAACGTTCTTTTTTCTCTTTTTTTTGCACGGTAAGCTGAATGAAAGCAGAAGAAAATGCTTTTCAGGGGTGCATTTGGAGGAAATAATGAAATTCCTTTTTTCCTTTCTCCCAAAGCCATCAGTGTCTTTGCAAAGCACAAATGGGGATGGGGTTGAATCCCCCCCCCCGAAGTTTCTTCAACCTGGTGACCTTTAAATTACAGGTAGTCCTTCTGGACTTTGTGCTTGAGGTGGAAAAAAGGGATATCATGATTTTGGGTTTTACTGATTAGACTGATTTGCCGATACAAAAATGGCCAAGTGCATACAATAACAACAAAGGTTATCTTTCTCTCTCTCTCTCTCTCTCTCTCTCTCTCTCTCTCTCTCTCTCTCTCTCTCTCTCTCTCTCTCTCTCTCTCTCTCTCTCTGTATCATCTATCTATCTATCCTCTATCTATCTGTCTATCTATGTATCATCTATCATCTCTATGTTCTATCTATCTATCTATCTATCTATCTATCTATCTATCTATCTATCTATCTATCTCTATCTGTATCTATCTATCTATCTGTATCTATCTATCTATCTCTATTTTCTATCTATCTATCTATCTATCTATCTATCTATCTATCTATCTATCTATCTCTATATCATCTATCTATCTATTTATCTATCTATCTATCTCTATATCATCTATCTATCTATCTATCTATCTATCTATCTATCTATCTACCTACCTACCTACCTACCTATCTATTTGTATCTATGTATCATCTATCTATGTTCTATGTTCTATGTTCTATCTTTATATCTATCTATCTATCTATCTATCTATCTATCTATCTATCTATCTATCTATCTATCTATCTCTATCTCTATCTCTATCTCTCTGTATCTATCTATCTATCTCTATTTTCTATCTATCTATCTATCTATCTATCTATCTATCTATCTATCTATCTCTATATCATCTATCTATCTATTTATCTATCTATCTATCTATCTCTATATCATCTATCTATCTATCTATCTATCTATCTATCTATCTATCTATCTATCTATCTACCTACCTACCTACCTACCTACCTACCTATCTATTTGTATCTATGTATCATCTATCTATGTTCTATGTTCTATGTTCTATCTTTATATCTATCTATCTATCTATCTATCTATCTATCTATCTATCTATCTATCTATCTATCTATCATCTTTTGTCTGCCTCAATGGATAAACAGATGGGGTGAGGGGTGGGGGGGTGAGGGGATGAGAGAGATTTTTAACAAGCAGTTATGAACAGAACAGTCCTGAGTAAATCATGAAACACAGCCACAAAATCAGGCTTGGTTCTTGCCTGTGTCTTGGTGCTCAATCTTGATTTAGGGCCTGGAAAATTACATTTTAATTTTGGACAGAGCCTCTTTTTTTTTTTTCTAATGGGCTACCATCTGCTTCCCCATCATAACTGATTCCCTCCCCCCTCCCTTTTTTTTAATGGATCTGTAAAGAGGCCAGATTTCTTTCGGACAGATTCGCTCCAGGCTCCTTTTGACACGTTGGAAATGCACAGTTAAGTTCCGACAACAGATTTAACTGGGTTAGTTGAAAACCAGGTTTGTTGGGGTCTAGCAGTAGCTCAGTTAGGGTTAGGACGCTGAGCTCGTCGATCAGAAGGTTGGCAGTTTGGCGGGTTGAATCCCGAGTGCCGCGTAGCAGAGTGAGCGCCTGTTACTCATCCCAGCTTCTGCCAACCTAGCAGTTCGAAAGCACGTAAAAATGCAAGTAGAAAAATAGGGACCGCTCCGGTGGGAAGGTAACAGCGTTCCGTGCGCCTTTGGCGTCTAGTCATGCCGGCCACATGACCACGGAGACGTCCTCGGACAAGCGCTGGCTCTTCGGCTTTGAAACGGAGATGAGCACCGGCCCCTAGAGTCGGAAACGACTGGCACGCATGTGCGGGGGAACCTTTACCTTTTTACCTTTTAGCAGGCAAAACGTGACGGGCTTTTTAAACTTGGTTTGATTTTGGTCTTCTTTTTAGTGTTTGATTTATTTAGCAGATATATACGACCACCCGTCTCCATCCAAAAGAACATCGTAAAACTGTGCATTAAAAGCAATTTTAAAAGCAATAAAAAACAGGGAAGAGGCGAGGGAGAAACGGCTTCATCTGCCACAGACCAGCTTCTCTTAACATCCTGATCCGTATCTAAAATCTGTTCCCGAGTTTGTTTTAATTTATGGTTTGTTTACTCTGTTTGCCCAAGGCCAGAGAAAAACGCCAGCCTTGCAGTTAGTCCCCGACTTACGACATTTCATTTAGTGACCTTTTAAATGTTCCAACAGCGCTGGAAAAAAAAAAAACATTTTTCACACTTACGACCGTTGCAGCAGCATCCCCACGGTCACATGATCAAAATTCAAATTAGTGTACATTTAAAGTGACAATAAAGTTATTATTCTGTTCTGTTCTCTTCTGCATTTCTATTCTATTCTATTCTATTCTATTCTATTCTATTCTATTCTATTCTATTCTATTCTATTCTATTCTATATTCTATTCTATTCTATTCTATTCTATTTTCTATATTCTATTCTATTCTATTCTATTCTATTCTATTCTATTCTATTCTATTCTATTCTAATTCTTATTTCTATTCTATTCTATTCTATTCTATTCTATTCTATTCTATTCTATTCTATTCTTTCTAATTCTTATTTCTATTCTATTCTATTCTATTCTATTCTATTCTAATTCTTATTTCTATTCTATTCTATTCTATTCTATTCTATTCTATTCTATTCTATTCTATTCTATTCTATTCTAATTCTTATTTCTATTCTATTCTTTCTAATTCTTAATTCTATTCTATTCTATTCTATTCTATTCTATTCTATTCTATTCTATTCTATTCTATTCTAATCTAATTCTTATTTCTATTCTATTGGGCGATTTGCCTGTTTTCAGGATCCCACTTGACTGCATGGATGGGATCAAATTGGGCAGCAGGTTTGGGGCAGATATCCTAAAGGTGCTTTGGACAATCAACACTCAGGGAAGAATTTATTTCTGAATAAAATTACTTAGGATTGATTGCAGTGTTCCAATAAAATCTGTTCCTGTGGCCATGAGGCTGGAGGCTGTTGAATAAATTCAATTAATCCTTAATCTAGGTAGAATGGCTTCAGCTGGAAAAGTAAGCCAGAGCCTCCTTATTATTGATTACACTTATGATTAAAACAAACTTTCTTAAACCTGCCTTGGGTGGCCTCTGTTGACCGTGACTATTGGGTGGAAGATACCTTTATTTTTAGGGGTTTATTATCGGTGGAACGGAGGCCTATGAGTAACCCATGATGGATGGATTTAGCAGGAATGCAAAAGAGCTGGGCATTTATAATAAATGAAAATAAAATTAATCCCGATCTATTACACAGCACTTATCAAACATTCAGGCCGGTGTTTCTCGTTTGATTGCGATCCATAATTTATCACCAACCTCCCAGCAAAGCTTCTAAAAGGGGCAGGAAGAGAGAAAGCAGAAGCGCTAATTTTTATTATTATGGACTACAGATAAAACGGCCAAAAACTTTGAGCGTGTTTTGCATTGGAGGATAGTCCTGGATTTAGGACCACAATTGGGAAAGAGCGTTTCTGTGGCTAAGCAAGCCGGTTGGGAACAATAATAATAATACAGTTGGAAGGGAGCTTGGAGGTCATCTAGTCCAACCCCCTGCTCAGGCAAGGAAACTCTAAACCTGTGGTGGCGAACCTATGGCACGGGTGCCACGGGTGGCACGCAGAGCCCTCTCTGTGGGCACGCGTGCCGTCGCCTCAGTCCCAGGCCTTCAGCTGGGTTTTATAAACCCTTTTCGCTTTAGGCCTCTGCTGCCGTGTGCAAAAAAAAAAAAAGGTTCAATCAATCAATTTCAACTTTTCGCAGGAAAAAAAAAGATATCGCAAAGTTGGAATTGATTGATTGAACTTTTTAGTCCCGCCTAGTCTGCCGTTACCACCGCAGCCACGCCCACCCAATGGGCCACGCCCACCCAATGGGCCACGCCCACCCGGCACCCGACGATACGTAAGTGGGTTTTGGGTTGCAGTTTGGGCACTCGGTCTCCAAAAGGTTCGCCATCACTGCCCTATATCATTTCAGACAAATGGCTGTCCAGCCTCTTCTTAAAAACTTCCAGTGTTGGAGCATTCACCACTTCTGGAGGCAAGGAGTTCCACTGGTTAGTTGTTCTAACTGTCAGGAAATTTCTCCTTAGTTCTAGGTGGCTTCTCTCCTTGACTAGTTTCCATCCATTGCTTCTTGTCCTGCCTTCAGGCGCTTTGGAGGATAGCTTGACTCCCTCTTCTTTGGGGCAGCCCCTGAGATACTGGAATGTTGCTATC
>NC_139514.1:1952385-1981001 GCF_947247035.1 Vipera ursinii
CAAAGTCACCCAGCTGGCTTTTGTGCCTAAGGCGGGACTAGAACTCCCCGTCTCCTGGTGATTGGCCCAAAGTCACCCAGCCGGCTTTCGTGCCTAGGGGCGGGACTAGAACTCACCGTCTCCTGGTGATTGGCCCAAAGTCACCCAGCTGGCTTTTGTGCCTAAGGCGGGACTAGAACTCCCCGTCTCCTGGTGATTGGCCCAAAGTCACCCAGCCGGCTTTCGTGCCTAGGGGCGGGACTAGAACTCACCGTCTCCTGGTGATTGGCCCAAAGTCACCCAGCTGGCTTTTGTGCCTAAGGCGGGACTAGAACTCACCGTCTCCTGGTGATTGGCCCAAAGTCACTCAGCCGGCTTTCGTGCCTAGGGGTGGGACTAGAACTCACCGTCTCCTGGTGATTGGCCCAAAGTCACCCAGCTGGCTTTCGTGCCTAGGGGCGGGACTAAAACTCACCATCTCCTGGTGATTGGCCCAAAGTCACCCAGCCAGCTTTCGTGGCTAGGGGCAGGACTAGAACTCCCTGTTTCCTGGTGATTGGCCCAAAGTCACCCAGCTGGCTTTCGTGGCTAGGGGCAGGACTAGAACTCACCGTCTCCTGGTGATTGGCCCAAAGTCACCCAGCCAGCTTTCGTGGCTAGGGGTGGGACTAGAACTCACCGTCTCCTGGTGATTGGCCCAAAGCCACCCAGCTGGCTTTTGTGCCTAAGGCGGGACTAGAACTCCCTGTCTCCTGGTGATTGGCTCAAAGTCACCCAGCCGGCTTTCGTGCCTAAGACGGGACTAGAACTCCCTGTCTCCTGGTGATTGGCCCAGAGTCACCCAGCTGGCTTTCGTGCCTGAGGCGGGACTAGAACTCCCCGTCTCCTGGTGATTGGCCCAAAATCACCCAGCCGGCTTTCATGCCTAAAGCGGGACTAGAACTCACCGTCTCCTGGTGATTGGCCCAGAGTCACCAGCTGGTGCACAGTCTAACCTGTGCCTTCACCACTAGACCACTAGTCTAGGCTCTCTAAATGATGCTAATTTCTTCCTTGCACCATCAGCATGTCTGCAGGCCACAATGATGTCAAGACAGCCCCTCTAACCAAATGTTTATGGATGGTTTAGCAGAGAAGCTGTGAGTTGCTGACTCAGCACCCCAAAATAGTCTACAATTCCCACCCTGTGCAACGCTACCGGTCCTAACTGGCGCATCACCTGTCATGCTTAAGCCCCAATGTGACTTCTTTGCTTCCGGCTTTCCGTCCTGCGCAACACCACTTTTAGGGTGACATCTGTTAAACCAGGATTACCGTACATAGAGAAGCATGCGAGGCCAGCTCAGCCTTGCACAGAGCCTAGGAGAGATAAGAAAGTGGAGAGTGTGTGGTTTTCTAGGATGCAGGCTGATGTCACCGTGGCTTCTTCCGTAACTGAGCATGGAGAAGGAGGAGGAGGACTGTGGGGTCCTTGGTGCTCTCTGAGCTGGGTGGTTTCCTTGCAGACGTTTCATGACCCAACTAGGGAATATGTTCAGTGCTAGAAGGGAGGGGGGGTTGTGAGGAGGAAGAGGAAGAGGAAGAAGAAGAGGAGAAGCAGAGGAGGAGGAGGTGAACTGTGGGATCCTTGGTGCTCTCTGAGCTTGGTGGTTTTCTTGCAGACGTTTCATGACCCAACTAGGGAACATCATCAGTTCTACAAGGAAGTAGGGTTTGCAGAGATGAGGAAGAGGAGGAGGAGGAGGACTGTGGGGTCCTTGGTGCTCTCTGAGCTGGGTGGTTTCCTTGCAGACGTTTCATGACCCAAGTAGGGAACATCATCAGTTCTACAAGGAAGTAGGGTTTGCAGAGATGAGGAAGAGGAGGAGGAGGAGGACTGTGGGGTCCTTGGTGCTCTCTGAGCTGGGTGGTTTCCTTGCAGACGTTTCATGACCCAACTAGGGAATATGTTCAGTGCTAGAAGGGAAGGAGGCTTGCAGAACCCCCCCTCTCCTCCTCCTCCCTTCTAGCACTGATGGCGTTCCCTAGTTGGGTCATGAAACATCTGCAAGAAAACTACACAGCTCAGGGAGCATCAAGGAACCCACAGTCCTTTCTCCTCCTCCTCCTCCTCCTCCTCCTCCTCCTCCTCCTACTACTACTACTACTACTACTACTACTCCCTTCTAGCACTGATGGCGTTCCCTAGTTTGGTCATGAAACGTCTGCAAGAAAACTACACAGCTCAGGGAGCATCAAGGATCCCATAGTTCTTCTCTGTCACCAGTCCTTCTGCTTCCCCCCTTCATCTCCTTCTCCTCCTCCTCCTTCTTCATCCTCCTTCTCCTCCTCCTCCTCCTCCTCCTCCTTCTCCTCCTCCTCCTCTTCTTCTTCTTCTTCTTCTTCTTCTTCTTCTTCTTCTTCTTCTTCTTCTTCTTCTTCTTCTTCTTCTTCTTCTCTTCCTCCTCCTCCTCCTCCTCCTCTTCCACAAACCACACTCCCTTCTAGCACTGATGATGTTCCCTAGTTGGGTCATGAAACGTCTGCAAGGAAAACAACCAAGCTCAGAGAGCACCAAGGACCCCACAGTCCTCCTCCTCCTCCTCCTCTTCCTCCTCCTCCTCCTCCTCCTCCTCCTACTACTACTACTATTACTACTACTCCCTTCTAGCAATGATGGCGTTCCCTAGTTGGGTCATGAAACGTCTGCAAGAAAACCACCCAGCTCAGAGAGCACCCAGGGACCCCACAGTCCTCCTCCTCCTCCTCCTCCTCCTCCTCCTCCTCCTCCTCCCTCCTCCTCCTCCTCCTCCCATTCCCCCACCTCCCTCCCTCCTCCCTCCCTCCTCCTCCTCCTTTCCTCCTCCTCCCATTCCCCTCCTCCTCCCTCCCTCCTCCTTCCCTCCCTCCCTCCTCCTCCTCCTCCCCCCTCCTCCTCCCCCTCCCTCTAGCACTGATGATGTTCCCTTGTTGGGTCAAGAAACATCTTCAAGAGACTAGCCAAGCTCAGAGAGCACCAAGGATTCCCCTTCACACCACCCATTTCTCCCAGCCCTGAAATTACACCCTTTTGTGTGTGTGTGTGTGTGTGTGTGTTTGTGTGTGTGTGTGTGTGAGGCAACACCATTCCTGGGCCTACCCTCAGCAGGTCCAAAGCAGAATCACTGCAAAATTAACCCAGGTTAGAATAGGCTCAGGTTGGCCGGGATTCACCTTTGCTTCTTCGTTGTTAACGGATGTGGTTAAACCCGTTCTGACACAACCGGTGTGACAGGCAACAGGGTTTTGTGGGTGGTTTTTTTTTTACACTGATGAATTACAACACATCGAGGCAACGGCTGGCAACGGCTTTTTGTGAATGTTGTGAATTCTTCGTGAATTTGGGGTCTTCCACTCTGAAAAATCTCGTCCATTGAGTTAACTTTTTGAAAAGACTCCAGTAAGGTTGACGGATGCAACGTAACTCGGCACCTAGAGACACCCGAAAGCTACTCCATATACAGGTAAGTCCTCGACTTACAACAGTTCATTTAGAGACCGTTCAAAGTTACAAGGGCACTGAAGAAAGCGACTCGGGACCGTTTTTCGCACTTACGACCATTTGCAGGTCACGTGATCCAAATTCAAACCCCCTGGCAACCAGCTCACATTTATAACGGTCGCAGCATCCTGGTCTCTGTGTGTGTGTGTGTGTGTGTGTGTGTGTGTGTGAGAGAGAGAGAGAGAGAGAGAGAGAGAGAGAGAGAGAGAGAGAGAGAGAGAGACATGATCTCCTTTCTTTGCGACCTTCCGGTAAGGAAAGTCAACAGGGGAAAGCCAGATTCATTTAACGACGGTGTGACTAACTTAACCGCTGCAGGGATTCACTTAAGAACTGTGGCAAAAAAAGTCGTAAAATGGGGTAAAACTCGCTTAACAACTGTCTCGTTTAACAACAAAAATTTGGGGCTCAATTCTAGTCATACGTTGAGAACGCCACGGACCTTTCTTTGGGTCCATTGTAAGTTCAAACAGTTGCTAAGCAACCGGTCATAAATCGAGGACTCGTTGAATGCGTGCAGAAAAGCAACTCTTTTCACCTCATCTGGATTCTTTTGAGCATTGGGTGCCCCCAAACAACCTCATTCCCCCATCCCCATTTCTCCCAGGTGTAAACCTGGAGTAGGAATCCGACTGAGATCTTGTGCAGAAGAGAGAACGAGGAAAAAACAAACACCCCTCTCTTTGGGTTGACAGTTACAGGCAGTCCTCGCTTTACGACCGCAACTGAGCCCAAAATACCTGTTGCTAAGCGAGACCATTGTTAACTGAGTTTTGTCCCGTTTCACGACCTTTCTTGCCACCGTTGTCAGGCGAATCGCTGCAGCTGTTAAGTCAGTCGCACGGTCGTTAAACGAAACTGGCTTCCCCCCTTGACTTCGCTGGTCGGAAGGTCGCAAACGGCCCCCCCCCCCGGACACTGCGACGGTCATAAATACGAGTCAGTTGCCAAGGCGTTCGAATTCAGATCACGTGACCCTGGGGACGCTGCGACAGTCGTAACTGTGAGAAACGGTCCTAAATCACACTTTTTTAGTGCTGTCATACATAGTTAGGAACACGGTCGTTAAGTGAATCTTGGCTTCCCCCATTGACTTTGCTTGTTGTCAAAAGGTCACCAAAGGGGAATCGCACAACCCCGGGATGCTGCAACCGTCATACGTCTGAGTCAGCTGCCAAAGATCTGCATTGTGATCCCGTGAGCACAAGGATGCTGCAAACGGTCGTTAAGTGTGAAAAACTATCCTACGTCCCTTTTTTCAGGGCCGCTGTAACTTTGGCCACTAAAAAAACCTGTTGTAAATCGAGGACTATCTGTACATCCAAATATTATCACAGGCACTCATTTTATATATCAACACCCCCCCCCACCGCAAAAAAAAAATCTCTGTCCAAAAAAAAAAATGAGGCTTGTGGGCATTTCGCCGACCTTGGCTGAACTCAAAATGGCCCAAATGCAAAACAAACTTTTTTTTTTAACAAAACTCTTTTATCAAGCTGTCAAAGGAAGGAACGCAGGTTTGCAATGCAGCAACTTTCCCTGCTAATCGGCCCATTAATATCAGGGTGCCTGGCCTGGTTTTCCAAAAAATGTTAACAATCCAGGGAGATTAAGACATTCAGATCGCTCCCATCCATCAGTCGGGCCTTCGGGAAGACAGCCGATCTTGAATCCACAGCAGCCTGGAAGAAGATTTATTTTCCCCCAGGTCGCTGTATGTCACCACGGAGGGATTAAGAGCAGGGGATTGGTCCAGGGTCCACTGCCTGAGCAGGGGGTTGGACTGGAAGACCTCCAAGGTCCCTTCCAAATCTGTTATTCAACGGTTGTATCATCCTGCTAGTCTGTTATGCTGCAACTCTGTTGTTTTGTTATTCTGTTATTCTGCTAGTCTGTTATTCTGCTAGTCTGCTAGTCTGCTATTCTGTTATTCTGATAGTCTGTTATTCTGCTAGTCTGCTAGTCTGTTATTCTGTTATTCTGCTAGTCTGTTATTCTGCTAGTCTGCTATTCTGTTATTCTGCTAGTCTGTTATTCTGCTAGTCTGCTATTCTGTTATTCTGCTATTCTGCTAGTCTGCTATTCTGCTATTCTGTTATTCTGCTAGTCTGTTATTCTGCTATTGTGCTAGTCTGTTATTCTGCTATTCTGTTATTCTGCTAGTCTTATTCTATTATTCTGCTATTCTGCTATTCTGCTATTTGCTATTCTGCTATTCTGCTATTCTGTTATTCTGCTATTCTGCTAGTCTGCTATTCTGTTATTCTGCTAGTCTGCTATTCTGTTATTCTGCTAGTCTGTTATTCTGCTAGTCTGCTATTCTGTTATTCTGCTATTCTGTTATTCTGCTAGTCTGCTATTCTGCTAGTCTGTTATTCTGCTAGTCTGTTATTCTGCTAGTCTTATTCTGTTATTCTGCTAGTCTGTTATTCTGCTATTGTGCTAGTCTGTTATTCTGCTATTCTGTTATTCTGCTAGTCTTATTCTATTATTCTGCTATTCTGCTATTCTGCTATTTGCTATTCTGTTATTCTGCTATTCTGCTATTCTGTTATTCTGCTATTCTGTTATTCTGCTATTCTGTTGTTTTGCTATTCTACTATTTTGTTATTCTGCTAGTCTGTTACTCTGCTATTCTGTTATTCTGCTGATGTGTAATTTTGCTATTCTGTAATTATGTAATTCTGTTGTTTTTCTCTTCTGTTATTCTGTTATTGGACTACCCATGAAAACATTTTAGAAGTGGTAGGCAGGCTGGCTTGACTCAGCTTGCTAAACCATCTTGATTAAAAATCCAACATTTTGTGTGAATGTGCTAACCAAGTTTGTGATGAGTCAGGAAAGGGACTGGTTTAGTGTGTTGTGAGAAGCAAACCCTCCTTGGTCATGTAAACCAGGACATCATGTTAAGCCAGGGTTTCTCAACCTTGGCACATTAAGATGGGTGGACTTCAACTCCCAGAATTCTATGCCGGCTGGGGAATTCTGGGAGTTGAAGTCCACCCATCTTAAGGTTGCCAGCTTGGAAATCTCTGCCCCAAATAGCCCTGAGCTGGAACGATTTAAAGTTCCTTCTCTAACCAAATCAAGTTAATGTCTGTGGGCTCCATCCACCTGTCCATCAAAGACTTTCTTCATGACGCACAATCGCAGAAGGATCACTGGGTGTCCTACTTTCCACCTCTAATCTGCTGCGTTTCGCACTGTGCACCCACAATTTTGCAGAGAGCCAAAAGTCCATTGGATGATTCTCACAGCCTCCCTCTTTTTTTTTTTTCCTTAAAAGCGAGAAAGGTCAAACACGATTAAAAAATATATATGCAAAAATCCCCTCTTCTCCCTTCTAATCTTTTGAGCCTTTTCGCCTTTATTCGATTTGTGTGTTTGTTTTTTTTTAAAAAAAATCAGAACAATGAAAAACACGAAACTTTGCTGAATTATTAAAATTAAAGCACGGCCCGATTAAAAATTAACATCTCGGTAAAAAAAAAATATGTCAAAGACTATGCCGTGATCAAGGTGCATGGCTGGAAAACCTGGTTAATTTTTGGTCGAAAGGTGGCTTGTCCCAGGCTTGTAAGCAGATGCTGGGTTGTCCTTTAAAACCTGGCAAGCTCTTCTCTCTCTGGAGCAGGGAAAATATCTTAAAATATCTTAAATTTAAGAAACAAACAGTTCCTTTTTCTCCTTTTGGGAAACTGCTCTCGGTTTAGCTTCAGAATAATAATAATAATAATAATAATAATAATAATAATAATAATAATAAGTTGGAAGGGACCTTGGAGGTCATCTAGTCCAACCCCCTGCTCAGGCAGGAAACCTTATACCATTTCAGGCAAATGGCTGTGTTTCAGCTGCAATGAATTTTTAATATAGCTGTGGTAAGAACGCACCCCTCAGTCCTTTTTACTAAGCCCCCCCCTCAAATCACAAGAATAAAACTCAGGAAAATTAATACAGAAGCAACATTACTGCAAAAAAGCAGGAAAATCGAATCAGGCCTCTTCATTAACAAAGAGAGTTTCAATGGAGGTGATAGACAGACTAAAGATAAGGGGGTAAAATTAATTAACTTGGTCGGACAGGATTAAAACCCAAGGAAGCCAGTATTTTAGATCCATTGCTAGCCTTCGTGAAACAAGCTAAACGAATATTATAAAACCCTAGCGAGGCCACATCTGGAATACCGCAGCCAATGTTGGTCACCATATCACAAAAAAGATGTTGAGAGTTTGGAAGAAAAAGAAATCCAGGGAAGACCAACTAAGATGATCCAAGGCCTGGAGGCTAAAACATACGAAGAATGGCTGTGGGACTTGAGTTTGGCTAGTCTAAAGAAAGGAAGAAATAGGGGAGACAGGATAGCAATGGTCCAGTATTTGAGGGGTGCCACAAAGAAGAGGGGATCAAATTATTCTCCAAAGCACCAGAAGAAGGCAGGATGAGAAACAATAGTTGGAAACTGATCAAGGAGAGAAGCAACCTGGAATTAAGGAGAAACTTCCTGACAGTGAGGACAACTAAGCAGTGGAACTGCTTGCCACCAGAAATCGTGGGTGGTTTTCAAGAAGAGACTGGACAATCACCTGTCTGATATGGTATAGATTCTCCTGCTTGACCAAGGGCTGGACTAGAAGACCTCCAAGGTCCCTTCCAGCTACTATTCTATTCTATTCTATTCTATTCTATTCTATTCTATTCTATTCTATTCTATTCTATTCTATTCTATTCTATTCTATTCTATTCTATTCTATTCTATTCTATTCTATTCTATTCTATTCTATTAATTCTCCATTCTGTTCTGTTCTATTCCCTATTTTCTATTCTATTCTACTCTACTCTATTCTATTCTATTAATTCTCTATTCTATTCTATTCTATTCTGTTCTATTCCCTATTTTCTATTCTATTCTATTCTATTCTATTCTATTCTATTCTATTCTATTCTATTCTATTCTATTAATTCTCCATTCTATTCTGTTCTATTCCCTATTTTCTATTCTATTCTATTCTACTCTACTCTATTCTATTCTATTCTATTAATTCTCTATTATATTCTATTAATTCTCTATTCTATTCTATTCTATTCTATTCTATTCTATTCTATTCTATTCTATTCTATTCTATTCTATTCTAATTCTATTCTATTCTATTCACTTTCTATTCTATTCTATTCTATTCTATTCTATTCTATTCTATTCTATTCTATTCTATTAATTCTCTATTCTATTCTATTCTGTTCTATTCCCTATTTTCTATTCTATTCTGTTCTGTTCTGTTCTGTTCTATTCTATTCTATTCTATTCTACTCTATTCTATTCTGTTCATTCTGTATTCTATTCTATTCTGTTCTGTTCTATTCCCTATTTTCTATTCTATTCTATTCTATTCTATTCTATTCTATTCTATTCTATTCTATTCTACTCTACTCTACTCTACTCTACTCTACTCTACTCTACTCTACTCTACTCTATTCTATTCTATTCTATTCTATTCTATTCTATTCTATTCTATTCTATTCTATTCTATTCTATTCTATTCTATTCATTCTCTATTCTATTCTATTCTATTCTGTTCTATTCCCTATTTTCTATTCTATTCTATTCTATTCTATTCTATTCTATTCTATTCTATTCTATTCTATTCTATTCTATTCTATTCTATTCTATTCTTTTCTAATTAACAAAAGCGCACAAAGCAAGCCTCCAAATTACGAAATGCCCTAAAACTGTATAAAAATCCTTGTAGTCTTCCAATCAGCTGTTCCAGAGCCACATGCTGCTGTGGTTTTGCTCTTCAATAAACTCAAAGCTTCTTTCTGAAGCAGTCTCCATTTTGTTTATTCCCGGCTTGGACCTGGACCCTGATGAATATTTGTCTTTCCACACAGCATTAATAATCAAGAACGAAGTTGACGCGAAAGGAGAAGCTCCTCAATCGATCAGGTGCGGATGGCGGTCTCGAGTCCTCAGAGGTCTGGCAAAATTGGGATGGCAAAGTTATTATTTTTATTTATTTATTTATTTAAGGGTATTGGCCGCTCTACTCCAGAAAGACTTTTGCAGAGACCTTTCCGAGTAATTCTTTGTTTCTGAGCGTGTTTTGTAAGTGCCCTGCCCTGAACGGGCGGGCTGGCCTCGAATGCAAATGCCAGCTTTTTATTGGTAAAACGATTATTTTTTTTAATAACAATTTGTATTGAGGTTTACAGATGTAGAGATTAAAAATGAATACAAACAAAGGAAAAAGGGGAACAAAGAATAACAGCTGCTAAGAGAGAGGGAAAAAGAAGGAAAACAAAGAAATACTATATCTACAGTAAGCTCCTCAATAAAAGAGATAACATGACACAACGCAGTATAATATTGCCTGCCCCCTCCCTCTCCCCATTTCCTTGCTGTCTTCCCACCCTTTCTCTCATTTTTCTTTCTCTTTCTCCCTTTCTCTCTTTCTCACTCTTTCTCTCCCTTCCCTCCCTCCCCTCCCTCTACTTCTTCCTTCCTTCCTCTCTTTCTTTCTCCCCTTCTCTTTCTCTCTTTTCTTTCTCCCCCTCTTTTCCCCCTTCTCTCTCTCTCTGTCTTTCTCTCTCTCCCTTCCTTCCTTCTCTCCCCTCCCTCTCTACTCTCTCTCATTTTTCTTTCTCCCTTTCTCTTCTTCTTTCTCCAATTCTCTTTCTCCCCTTCTCTCTTTCTCTCCTTTCTTTCCTTCCTTCCTTCCTTCTTCCTTCCTTCCTTCCTTCCTTCCTTCCTTCCTTCCTTCCTTCCTTCCTTCCTTCCTTCCTTCCTTCTTCCTTCCTTCCTTCCTTCTGCTGGAATTGGGTATGTTTAGTTTAACGAAGAGAAGGACGAGGGGGGACAGGATAGCAGTCTTCCAGTATCTCAGGGGCTGCCCCAAAGAAGAGGAGTCAAGCTATTCTCCAAAGCCCCTGAAGGAAGGACAAGAAGCAACGGATGGAAACTAGTCAAGGAGAGAAGCAACCTGGAACTAAGGAGAAACTTCCTGACAGTTAGAACAACTAACCAGTGGAACCACCTGCCTCCAAAAGTGGTGAATGCTCCAACACTGGAAGTTTTTAAGAAAAGACTGGACAGCCATTTGTCTGAAATGGTATAGGGTTTCCTGCCTGAGCAGGGGGTTGGACTAGAAGACCTCCAAGGTCCCTTCCAACTATTCTTCTTCTTGTTGGTGTCTACATTTGTGTCCTTTGACATCTGACGGTGCAAGGAACGGACTTCAACAGAAGCCATCCTTTAAAGTTACAATGGCACGGGAAAAGAGTGACTTATGACCTTTTTTCCACACTTAACGACCGTAGCAGCATCCCCATGGGTCACACGATTAAAATCCGCACACTTGGCAACTGACTCATATTTAGGACAGTTGCAGGGGTCCCCGGAGTCCCGTGATCCCCCTTTTGCAAACTTCCGGCAAGGGCAGCCGACAAGGAAGGCAGATTTCGCTTAACGTCCAGGTGGCTCACTTAAGAATTTGAAGGATTCGACCGCCGTCAGGCGACCCCAGGAGACGGCGACCGTCGTAGGTACGAGTCAGTTGCCGAGCACCCAGAGTTTGAATCACGTGATGACGGGGATGCTGCGACGTGGCTAAGCGGTGCAAAAATGGCCATGGGTCTCTTGCTTCGTTGTAAGTTTGGCCACTGAGCGGGCCGTTGTAAGTGGAGGACTTGGCAAAAAAAAATCGTGACGTGGAGCTGATGAACCTCTCTCCCTACCCAAATTTCTTCTCCTGTAACCCCCATTTAAATCCTCGCGTCCAGAAAGACCGCCGCACACACACACACACACACACATCTTCAGCTAACACACCTACGGACGCAAATAGACCCCCCCCCCACTTACTCCCCCCCCCACCCCGCACAGCTGCACAGCAGGAGGTTGATTGGAACGCAAGAGAAGCTCCCAGACTTAATTTTTTTTTCCACTTGGAGGAACCGCTTAAAATTGTTTAATTTTCTCCTCCCCCACCCCCACCCCTCTTGCTAGCCCAGATGGGACTGTCTCCCCTCCCCGCAACCCCCCCTTCCGCCTGCCTGCCCCATCCTTGCCTGCAAGGCTTCCTCTTCCACTTTCCTTGCAGGGAAGTGACTCAAAATAGCTCCGTTTTTCCTGCTGCAAAGGAGAATTTCTCCCCCTTCTGCCCGGCAGGCAAAGAAAGTCAAGCATAAATGAGCAAATGAGCAAATAAATTGCTCTGGAAACTCCACGGAGTGTCCAAGCGGAGAGAGGGGGAAATGGCTGGCTCCTCCCTTACTTGCTTAGCTCACTTGCTGCATTCTTCTGTTTTCCTGGGTTTGGGACATCGTTGCTTTCATTTATTGAGTGGTTTCCCCCCCCCCCCCACACACACCCACACAGCTTTATTGCTTTATAAGTTAAGTCAAGGTGGTGAATGTGCCTACTATTCCTTTGCTCCTCCCATTTTCCCCAGCACAGCGATCCTGTGAGGTGGGCCGGGCCGAGAAAGAGGGACTGGGCCAAAGACACCCAGCTGGCTTTCATGCCTAAAGCAGGACTAGAACTCACCGTCTCCTGATGATTGGCCAAGTCACCCAGCTGGCTTTCATGCCTAAGGTGGGACTAGAACTGATCGTCTCCTGGTGATTGGCCCAAAGTCACCCATCCGCTTCCATGCCTAAGGCGGGACTAGAACTCCCTGTCTCCTAGTGATTGGCCCCAAAGTCACCCAGCCGGTTTTCCTGCCTAAGACGGGACTAGAACTCACCATCTCCTGGTGATTGGCCCAAAGTCACCCAGCCAGTTTTCGTGCCTAAGGCAGGACTAGAACTCACCGTCTCCTAGTGATTGGCCCAAAGTCACCCAGCTGGCTTTCATGCCTAAGGTGGGACTAGAACTCATCGTCTCCTGGTGATTGGCCCAAAGTCACCCAGTTGGCTTTTGTGCCTAAGGCGGGACTAGAACTCACCGTCTCCTAGTGATTGGCCCAAAGTCACCCAGCCGGCTTTCCTGCCTGAGGCAGGACTAGAACTCACCGTCTCCTGATGATTGGCCCAAAGTCACCCAGCCGGCTTTCCTGCCTGAGGCAGGACTAGAACTCACCGTCTCCTGGTGATTGGCCAAGTCACCCAGCTGGCTTTCGTGCCTGAGGCAGGACTAGAACTCACCGTCTCCTGATGATTGGCCCAAAGTCACCCAGCTGGCTTTCATGCCTAAGGTGGGACTAGAACTCATCGTCTCCTGGTGATTGGCCCAAAGTCACCCAGCCGGTTTTCCTGCCTGAGGCAGGACTAGAACTCACCGTCTTCTTCGGATTGCAGCCCTTTATGGTGGAATAAAAAAATCAAAAAGTATTTAATAGAGAGGCTTCTGTCCCCTTTCCACATTTCAGCTGATTTTGGAGCTTCCCACCCATTTTGCAAGGCAGCTCAGTCTGGCTTTGGCCATTCGGCTGCACTGAGAGTCTAAATCTTTTGTGCCTTTTCGTACAACAGATGGAGGATGCAGCCGCATCTGGCAGAGTGGGGCGGCTCCGAGTGTAAAGCCGGCGGGTGATCTTGGCAGCCTGGGGCTTCCCCCGGAGTTTTTATAGACCGAGCTGTCAATTCTCGGACTGCTAATGAGGGGGGGGGAGAAGGAAGGCCATTAAATTACAAGCCTTGTTAGCCCCCAGCCTCTGGAGGGCCCTTTGCCTGAATCACCTTTTATGGGTCGCAAACATGTCTTCTTCCCAGAAAATCCCAAGCGGAGAGAGAGGGGGAAATATAGGTGTCCTGTAAGGAGGTTTGTTAAGGTGGAACTTCTTGCCAAGAGGCAAAGATTCCCGCAGATTGTTGGTTGTGTGGATATGGAAGGATTTATTTCAGGATGCAGAGGGCACCTTATCATGTGTGTGTGTGTTTGTGTATGTGTGTGTATGTGTATGTATGTATGTCTCTCTCTCTGTTTGTGTGTGTGTATGTGTGTATGTATGTATGTCTCTCTCTCTCTGTGTGTGTGTGTGTTTGTGTATGTGTGTGTATGTGTATGTATGTATGTCTCTCTCTCTGTTTGTGTGTGTGTATGTGTGTATGTATGTATGTCTCTGTGTGTGTGTGTGTGTGTGTTTGTGTATGTGTGTGTATGTGTATTTATGTATGTCTCTCTCTCTCTCTCTCTCTCTCTCTTTATCATCTTCCTTCCTCCTTTCTTTCCTTCTTTCCTTCCTTCCTTCTTTCCTTTCTCTTTCTCTCTCTCTTTCTCTCTCTTTTTCTTTCTTTCTTTATCTTTCTTTTTCTTTTTCCTTCCTTCCTTCCTCTTTCTCCATTTCATTCTCTTTTGTCTCACTTTCATCTTCCTTTTTCTCTTTCTCATTTCTATGTTTCTGTCCACCTATCTATTTGTCATCTATCTATCTATCTACCTATCTATCTATCTATCTATCTATCTATCTATCTATCTATCTATCTATCTATCTATCTATCTATCTACCTACCTACCTATCTATCTATCTATCTATTTGTATCTATGTATCATCTATCTATCTATATTCTATCTATCTATCTATCTATCTATCTATCTATCTATCTATCTATCTATCTATCTATCTATGATCTATCTATCTATCTATCTATCTATCTCCTTCCTTCCTTCCTTCCTTCCTTCCTTCCTTCCTTCCTTCCTTCCTTCCTTCCTTCCTTCCTTCCTTATCTCGCTCCTTTTCATCCCTTCCCTTATAAGGCCTGTATAGAATGATGGCTAGAACCTCAGAGGAGACAGCTGGCCACTTTGGAGCAAAAGCCGGATGAATCAGATCAGATTTCCCCTTCCTTCTTCTGGCCAAACCAGCCGGGAATGCTGGGTAATGGAGTCCTCTGGCTGCAGAAGACAGTCAATGTCTTCTTGAAGAGGTTCCCTCCTGTACTCCCGCTCTCCTTGCGGGATGGGACGGCAAACCTCACCTCTTTTCTCTCCTAAGCTCTTTTTTTTTTTGTGTGCGATTTGCGAGCCACATCCAGACACGTAGCCAGACAGGAGTCAAGAGTAATTCCAACACTCGGCAAGGAAAAATGATGGCCCGACTCCAGAGGAAAAAAATTAGGGCTGCCTAAAGTGGTTCTTTGCATGGCTTGTTGTTGGAGGAGAAGACGGACGTTGAAGCAGAGGTTGAATCATCGAAGCACAGGGCTGGAGGGGACCTACTTCAATCCCCTGTCCAAGGCAGGACTAAATACCAGTGAAAGTAGGGAAAAAGTAAGATCAATTACTAATAATTGTGAGATCTCGGAGTCCTAGTGGACCATCCCTTAAATAGGAGCCCGCCGTGTGCTGCAGCTGCCGAAAAAGCCAACAACACAGTGCTAGGCTGCATTAACAGAGGGAGAGAATCAAGATCACGTGAAGAGTTAATACCACTTTACAAGGCCTTGGTAAGGCCACACCTGGAATACTGCATCCCGTTTTGGTCAGCACGGTGTAAAAAAGATGTTGCGACTCTAGAAAGAGTGCAGAGAAGAGCAAGAAAGAGGATCAGGGGACTGGAGGCTAAAACATATAAGGAACGTTGGCTGGAATTTGGGATGTCTACTTTAATGAAGAGAAGGACGAGGGGGGACATGATAACAGTCGTCCAATATCTCAGGGGCTGCCCCAAAGAAGAGGCAGTCAAGCTATTCTCGGTAGCAGCTCAAGGCAGGACAAGAAGCCACAGATGGAAACTCATCAAGGAGAGAAGCAACCTGGAACTAAGGAGAAACTTCCTGACAGTGAGAACAATCAATCAGAGGAACGGAAGTTGCCTCCAGAAGCTGTGGTTGCTCCATCACTGGAGGTTTTTAAGAAGAGACTGGACAGCCATTGGTCTGAAATGGTGTAGGGTTTCCTGCCTGAGCAGGGGGTTGGACTAGATGACCTCCAAGGTCCCTTCCAACTCTGTTATTCTGTTTATTCTGTCAAAACTGAGCTGAAAGGCTTAAACTGGTTCTTGGTTTCCTGACCAGAGATTCACTGACAGGTCAGGGAGGGCCAAGGCGAGCGGGTGATGGGGATGGCGAGAGTGACAAGGAGCATGGCAAGAGTGAAATGGAGGATTTTTCCTTTTCACAGCCTGAAGGATCAACTGTGCAGGAATTCACCGCTCCTGCAAAAAAAAAAAAAAAAAAAAAAAAGGGCTGCAAGGAACTAGACCGGGTTTTCTTGGCTGGTCACAGGCAGAGTTTGCAATGTGTCCCGTGCCAGAAACGGATTCCTCGTTAATTGATTTAATCTAATCATCTGCAGCCAGTCGCCTGTTTTAATCAAATTGCAGTTCCCCTTGGCCATCCTTTAACAGACACCTCCTCCTACTTCTTGATTACCCAAGCCTGCCCGTCCAACCAACGTTGGGAAGCTCGTAAAAGAGATCGGAGGTCAATTTCATGAGAACGAACAGGACAGGGAAAGAGTTTAAACATTCACAGTCCTGCCCCCCCCCCACTTTCTCGAACCCCTCTGAAGTGGCCACGTTCCCGGTTTCACGATTCTGGTTCCCAGGAACATCAGCAAAGGAGTCGAGAAGGCGGCTGCTTCATCACTGGAAGCTTTCAGGAAGAGACTGGGCTGCCATCTTTCAGAAACGGTGTAGGGTCTCCCTGCTTGGGCGGGGGGGTTGGACTAGATGACCTCCAAGGTCCCTTCCAACTCTGTTATTCTATTCTATTCTGTTCTGTTCTATTCTATATTTCTATTCTATTCTATTCTGTTCTGTTCTGTTCAATATTTCTATTCTATTCTGTTCTGTTCCGTTCTATATTTCTATCCTATCCTATCCTATTCTACTCTACTCTATAGTCTGTTCTGTTCTGTTCTATATTTTTATTCTATTTTATTCTGTCCTGATGTGTTCTATTCTATTCTGTTCTATTCTATTCTATTCTATTCTATTCTATTCTATTCTATTCTATTCTATTCTATTCTATTCTATTCTATTCTATTCTATTCTATTCTATTCTATTCTATTCTATTCTATTCTATTCTATTCTATTCTATTCCATTCCATTCCATTCCATTCCATTCTATTCTATTCTATTCTATTCTATTCTATTCTATTCTATTCTATTCTATTCTATTCTGTCCTGATCTGTTCTGTTCTAATCTATTCCATATTTTCTATTCTATTCTATTCTATTCTATTCTATTCTATTCTATTCTATTCTATTCTATTCTATTCTATTCTATTCTATTCTATTCTATTCTATTCTATTCTATTCTATTCTATTCTATTCTGTCCTGATCTGTTCTGTTCTAATCTATTCCATATTTTCTATTCTATTCTATTCTATTCTATTCTATTCTATTCTATTCTATTCTATTCTATTCTATTCTATTCTATTCTATTCTATTCTATTCTATTCTATTCTATTCTATTCTATTCTATTCTATTCTATTCATTCTTATCCAAGACAGGAATCACATATAAAAAGAAGGGAGGGCTCACAGGCGTGGAAAGACGCACCATCTTGACTTTTTTGACCTCCCTGGGGGATGCTGTCTCACCATCTCTGATGGATTTCCCCTGTGCCTGCAAAGGTTGCATCGACAAACACGCAGGATTTGCACAAGAAGGGGAGAAATATTTAGGGAAAAAGTATTCCCTATTTTTCCACAATCTAGCCCAGGGTTTCTCAACTTTGGCAAGTTTCAGAAGGGTGGCTGGCTGGGGAATTCTGGGAGCTGACGCCCGCCCCTCTTAAAGTTGCCAGGTTTGGGAAAAAAAGAGGGTTCAAATAACGCAATGCAGATCATTCTCAACTTTAGGACCACATTTGAGTGCAAAATATCTGTTGCTGAGGGAGACAATTGTTAAATGAGTTTTGCTCCATTTTACGACCTTTCCTGCCACCGTTGTTAAGTAAAGCACTGCAGTTGTTAAGTTAGTACCACGTTGTTAAGTGAATCTGGCTTCCCCATTGACTTTGCTTCTTAGAAGGTCGCAAAAGGGGGATCACGTGGCCCTGGGGCAATGTAACCGTCATAAATATGAACCAATTGCCAAGCGTGACCATGGGGAAGCTGCAACGGTCATAAGTGTGAATAACAGTCATAAGTCGCTTTATTTTCAGCACCGTTGTAACTTCAAATGAATTGTCGTAAGTTGAGGACTTCTCTGTAATTCTTCCTTGCCTTCTTTGTTAATTCTCACGTTAATGTTAATATTTTTGATCAGATTTTAAGATCGTTTTTACCTCATTTTTTCCCCCTCTAGTAAGCCTGTTGCAAACCTTCTCCTAGTTCTGGGTTGGATTGCAAATAAATTTGAAAGCCAGCCTCAACACTTAGAAGGAGAGTGAGTTTTTTTGTTTTGCTTTGCTGCTCGGGTGCTTGCTAAAAAGGGCTGTATTGTGTTGCAAGCTTTATGAATTATGGATCTCCCTCGGCTTTTCATGACTGGCACCTCTTCCAGATTTGAGTTTTGCCCTGCCAAGAAAGATTAAGGCACATATGATGTCTGAATAAATGCCTACCTGTGGGATTTTTTTTATTTGAACATTGGGCCAAGTCTAACAATCATGCAATTCAATGGTGAAAAAAGTAAGGTTCTCCAGTTAGGCAAGAAAAACCAATTGCACAGGTATAGTATAACAATAATTGTCTGAATAGCTACTGGGTCAATAGTAGTAATTGTGGGAGGGATCTCGGAGTCATAGTGGACAATCCCTTAAATAGGAGCCAGCCGTGTGCTGCAGCTGCCAAAAAAGCCAACACAGTGCTAGGCTGCATTAACAGAGGGATAGAATCAAGATCAAGTGAAGTACTAATACCTCTTTACAATGCCTTGGTAAGGCCACACCTGGAATACCGCATCCGGTTTTGGTCACCACGATGTAAAAAAGATGTTGAGACTCTGGAAAGAGTGCAGAGAAGAGCAACAAAGAGGATCGGGGGACTGGAGGCTAAAACATATAACATATAGCTGCTGGAATTGGGTACGCATAGTTTAATGAAGAGAAGGACGAGGGGGGACATGATAGTAGGGTTTCAGTATCTCAGGGGCTGCCCCAAAGAAGAGGGAGTCAAGCCATTCTCCAAAACGCCCGAAGGCAGGAGAAGAAGCAACGGATGGAAACTAACCAAGGAGAGAAGCAACCTGGAACTAAGGAGAAACTTCCTGACAGTTAGAACAATTAACCGGTGGAACAACCTGCCACCAGAAGCAGTGAATGCTCCAACACTGGAAGTTTTTAAGAAGAGACTGGACAGCCACTTGCCTGAAATGGTATAGGGTTTCCTGCCAGAGCAGGGGGTTGGACTAGATGACCTCCAAGGTCCCTTCTAACTCTGTCATTCTATTCTGCTCCAGTTCCTGTTTTGCTTTCTGGGGGAAAATGGAAAAGTGTTTTATCAGAGGTCAGGGCAATACCCAGGCAGTCGGGTTTTTCTTGCATACAGAGGACAATGAACACTCCAATAAATAAAGGAATAACAGAATAACAAAAGGGACACTGGAGGTGTTCTAGTCCAACCCTCTACTCAAGTAGGAAACTTTACACCATGTCAGACAAATGGCGGCCCGATCTATTTTGAAGGCAAGCCGTTACACTGATTAAATTAAATTAAATTAAAAGAGCCTTGGTGGAGCAGTGGGCTAATGCCTCCTTAAGTAACACCAGCTGCCTGCAATTGGTGCAGGTTCGAGTCCCACCAGGCTCAAGGTTGACTCAGCCTTCCATCCTTCCCAGGTAGGTAAAACGAGGACCCAGATTGTTGGGGGCAATTAAGCTGACTTTGTAATAATGCCGCTTGGGGGGGGGGGCGAAAGCCCTAATAAGCAGGCATAGACATAGAATGAAGGCTACTGCTAAGCTTGTAAGCCGCCCTGAGTCTTCGGAGAAGGGCGGGATATAAATGGAATAAATAAATAAATAAATAAATAAATAAATAAATAAATAAATAAATAAATAAATTTGTTCCGTCAGGAAGTTTCTCCTTAGTTCCAGGTTGCTTCTCTCCTGCATAGGTTTCCATCCGTTGCTTCTTGTCCTGCCTTTGGATGATGATGATGATGATGATGATGATGATGATGATTAGTGCCAGTCAGTTTGAGTGTTCAGTTGACTGAGTTTCATGTTTTATGAATAAAAGTTTAATAACAATAATGATGATGATGATGATGGTGATGATGATGATGATGATGATAATGATGTTGGAAGGGACCTTGGAGGTCATCTAGTCCAATCCTCTGCTCAGGCAGGAAACCCTATACCATTTCAAACAAATGGCTGTCCAGTCTCTTCTTAAAAACTTCCAGCGTTGGAGCATTCTGGAGGCAGGTGGTTCCACTGGTTAATTGTTCTAACAGTCAGAAATTTCCTCCTTCGTTCCAGGCTGCTTCTCTCCTTGGCTAGTTTCCAACCATTTGTTTCTCATCCTGCCTTCTGGGGCTTTGGAGAATAGCTTGACTGCCTCTTCTTTGGGGCAGCCCCTGAGATACTGGAAGGCTGCTATCGTGTCCCCCGTCGTCCTTCTCTTCATTAAACTAGACATCCCCAATTCCAGCAACTGTTCCTTGTATGTTTGAGCCTCCAGTCCCCTGATCATCTTGGTTGCTCTTCTCTGCACTCTTTCTAGAGTCTCAACATCTGGGTTTATCCCGCCCCCCTTCTTTGCGGCAGTCCCTCAAATATTGGAAGTTTGCTATCCTATATCCTACAAATATAATAAACTTAAACTTAAACTTATTTATGGTTCATCATCCAATCTTCGGATCAGCTTCGTGCAGATGCTCTCCTTCTTCTCCTGTCCTTCCCATCTGGTCCTCTGCAGCGGTGCCAGGATCCATGTGCCCAGAACATCAAGCCTTGAGCAACTGTCAGGCCATCTCCGAATTCCCTGGGGCGAGGCTAAAAAACCGTCAAGAGGACAGAAAAAGGGCTGAGGCTTCAATTCTGTCGCTCCAACTGTCATCTTGATTTTCTCCAGCCTTCCCCATCCCACGCAGGACCCTGAGGCCAGGATTGGTCCTTTGCTTCATTGCCTCATTCTTTTCCCAAAGCCACTTCTGTTCACTGCTTTGCGTTAAACAGATTTTCCGTGTTGACCGATTCGTGCGTGGGGATTCCGAATGGCGTCTTGGAGAGTTTTGCCTGACTCCAAAACGGGCTGCTTCCTGCGGAATTTGGGGCTTTGTTTTATATCAAGCGGATCGATTGAAAGAAAGACATACAGCGCTATCAGAAGAAACGGGGGGTCACCTGGTTAGCTGCTGCAAGACTACAGACAACGGCAAGAACAATGGGGCTGTTGAAAGAAAAATCAGATCCACTCCCAAGCTGGGAGTAAGACTCCAGAAATAAAATGGAGGCCAAGATGCTGGGAATAAAATGGAGGCCGTTTAGGAAATAAGGTTTCTGCTTACTGATCAGCAGAACCAGCAAACAGCATGCAGTTCTGGGACAGCTGACAAAATCCACTAAGTGACTGGATGTCCTGGTGTCTGTGTGTGTGTGTGTGTGTGTGTGACGTGATCCCCTTTTGCAACCTTCTGACTAGCAAAGTCAATGGGGAAGGCGGATTGACTTAAGAACGGCGTTAGTATTTTATTATTTTATTTTATTTTAATTCCATTTATATCCCGCCCTTCTCCGAAGACTCAGGGTGGCTTACAAGCTTAGCAGTAGCCTTCATTCTATGTCTATGCCTGCTTATTAGGGCTTTCACACACACCCCAAGCGGCATTATTACAAAGTCAGCTTAATTGCCCCCAACAATCTGGCTCCTCATTTTACCTACCTGGGAAGGATGGAAGGCTGAGTCAACCTTGAGCCTGGTGGGACTTGAACCTGCACTAATTGCAGGCAGCTGGTGTTACTTAAGGAGGCATTAGCCCACTGCTCCACCAAGGCTCTATAGTAACTTAACCACTGCAGTGATTCGCTTAACAACTGTGGCAAGGAAGGTGGTAAAAATGGGGCAAAACTCACTTCACAAATGTCTCGCTTACTAACAGAAATGTTGGGCTTAATCGTGGTCATGAGCCTGTATATTTTTTTAACTCTCCGGCTGAACTCCGCAAAGCTTCCTGTATCCCGAGAGACCTCTAGGACTGTTTGGCAAGGCTGCAGAGCACAGCCCTTAGATTTAATTGGTGCATCAGTCAGTGGGCTGGCTTGGGGATCAGAGAAGGGGAATTTTAATTAGTAAGACTCCCCATGAGGAGCACCACTGGTGATTTACTGTAAAGAGATTAATGAGGGAAGAGCATCGAGAGAGAGAGAGAGAGAGAGAGAGACGTCCTTTTGATTTCTCACAAGGAGTAGCAGAAGCTTGGGGATGACTTTGTTGAAGGGAAAAATCTTCATCGGGGTCCAGTCCAAGCCGGGAATAAACAAAATGCAGACTGCTTTAGAAAGAAGGTTGTCGTTTATTAGAAGATGAGAGACAGACAGAAAAGTGACTCTGGGAAAAATGACCATGTGGAGCTGGGAGTTGTTGTGATTCAGGGTCAGCCTGTGGGTTCGGCAGTTGGGTCGGATGACTCAGAGGAGGAGGAGGAGGGGGGTGTTGAAGACCTTGCTGAGGGGGTTGAAGATCTTGCTGATGAGAGCCCTTAGCCAGGCCCCTCCCACTTGGTCACCACGGAGACCCAGCTGTGTGAGCCTGACAGCGTGGATGAAGATGACCCACGGCTGGCCCTGTTCAAGGACGCCCGACGCAGGAGGCAGTCAATCAGGAGTAAACAGAAGAAGACAATGGGGCTTCTCGGAAGGAGGCAGAGAGAAGCCACGCCCTGAACTCTATATAAAGGGAATGTGTGGGGAGGGCTGGTTTGCTGAAGGCAACCGCTTGGATAGTTCGTGTTTCTTAAAGCTCTTGTTTCTTGGTTCGTGTCTTGTTTGTTTTTGTAGCTATAAATTTGGCAGGCGTAATTCCAGCCTCTTCCCGTTTGTAAAGGGGTTGTCCCTGCCTTTTCTGCAGGGCCGGTAGCAGGCTGGTGCAGAACAGGAGTGGTGGGTTTTTAATACCTTCTTGGGCTTTTGTGTTGGAGGTTCCTGTTCCTGTGGCTTGGTATTTCCTGTGTCGTGAACTTTGACCTGAGGCTCAGGGTGCCCTTCTGCTATTCTAATGGCGGTGGGTTAATCCTGTTATGTCCCAAAGGTCATATCCTGCTTCCCTGGGGCTGACGGCTATGTCCTGTGTTGGATTTTTTGGGGTGTGAGGGCTAGTTGGTTCTAGGGGTCTTTGTCTGTCTAATCCCATCAGCTCCAAGCTCCCTGGCTCCAGTCGTTCTGAAAGGATTAGCACATCTGCATTTCGGCTTGGGATGGAGAGACTTGGGAATCTTATATTTCCTTTTTAATATTTCCTAAAATATTTCTTTCTCTGGGGGTGGGTGGGTGGTGGGGTGGGGAGCTGTCTCCCCCACAACTTTGCCCTCCCCAATTTTCTTTATTAGCAATGCAAAAGGACACCTGGGCTGAATTCTTGGTAAGCTTTGTTTAAATCTTCTGACCGCAGGCCGTTTTTTTTAATTTCTCTGATCTCTTCAACCACCGCAGATCAGGCGCGTCCCTCTCGCCGTTGGGGAGGCTGCGTTCCGCCCGGCCAACTCAAAGATCAGAGGAAGCTTGTAGGCCACGGAGATATAAATTCTTCATGCGTTTAAAGATCTTCTCTTCCCCCCCCCTGTCTCTTCCTCTGCAGAAACCAGCGGGAAGGAAGAAACATAAAAGCTTCTGGGGGGGGGGTCAGAAGTTAAAAGGATGGATCCATTAGGCAATTGTCTCCAATTCTCTTAGTTGTCCTCTGTTTTACGGGCATTCGGGTGAGTTCCCTAATTTTGGTGGGGTGCGGATTTTAGAAGAATCCGAAGCAGGAATAGTGAAACGGAGGCTCTAAGTTGGGTTCTCCTCTAAACCAGTGGTTCCCAACCTTGGCTGCTTTAAGAGGGGCGGACTACAACTCCCAGAATCCCCCAGCCGGCATGCCTTAAGAGGGTGAACTTCCACTCCCAGAATTCCCCTGCTGGCATGCCTTAAGATGGGTGGACTTCAGCTCCCAGAATCCCCCAGCCAGCATGCTTTAAGTTGGGTGGACTTCGACTCCCAGAATCCCCCAGCCGGCATGCTTTAAGATGGGGGGAACCTCAACTCCCAGAATTCCACAGCCAGCATGCCTTAAGATGGGTGGACTTCAACTCCCAGAATCCCCCAGCCGGCATGCCTTAAGATGGGTGGACTTCAACTCCCAGAATTCCCCAGGTAGCATCGGGAAACCATTCAAAACCGTGCATTGAAAATATGACCTCAGGTCCAGCTATGGCAGGCTGTAGCCTTGTTTACTCTCTTGTGCAATTGCAATCACGACGAAAACGAAGACCAAATTGGGTATTGAAGAAACACTAAACCAGAGGTTGGGAACTACAGTCCGTTTATGACTGGTGGACTTGAGGAGGAGGAGGAGGAGGACTGTGGGGTCCTTCATGCTCTCTGAGCTGGGTGGTTTTCTTGCAGACGTTTCATGACCCAACTAGGGAACATCATCAGTGCTTCAAGGGAGGGAAGATTGCTCTCTATTTATATATTAAAGTGTTGGAATAACCATGATCTCTGTTCCTATACATGAAGCTGGCTAGTACTTTTCTACAGTGGAAAGTCTTCAGTGAATCATGAATAAGGAAGTAAACAAAGAAACCTAGGAGAGATGTCATTGGCTACAGCCATAGAAGGGCATGATTACGGAACCTTTCACACCATTGGCTCTTCCATATAAGGCAAATTCTGACGCCTCCTGCAGGGGATTGGTCATTACTGTATTTGAATCTACTATTAACACCAATGACTCCTTTCAGGATAGGTTTAGAAGAGCACGTGTGTACTTAAATCAGGCAGGATTGGCACGATGGACACTGAGCTTGTCGACCAGAAGGTCGGCAGTTTGGCGGGTCGAATCCCGAGTGCCGCGTAACAGAGTGAGCGCCTGTTACTCGTCCCAGCTTCTGCCAACCTAGCAGTTTGAAAGGACATAAAAATGCAAGTTGAAAAATAGGGACCGCTACGGTGGGAAGGTAACGGCGTTCCGTGCGCCTTTGGCGTCTAGTCATGCCGGCCACATGACCACGGAGACGTCCTCGGACAAGCGCTGGCTCTTCGGCTTTGAAACAGAGATGAGCACCGACACCTAGAGTCGGAAACGACTAGCACGCATGTGCGGGGGAACCTTTACCTTTACCTTAACCATGTAATCATGATTGGTTAATTCGAACTATAAATAAACGAGGTCCACCGCTCCTCGTGGTTCGGTGTTCATCCCAGGAGCAGCAGAGCCCTCACCCGGAGAGATCTCTGTGTCCTTTCATGGACGCCAACCCTGGGCAGGAGCAGCCCCTGCACAGCTTCACCAGCAGCTAATTATTCTCAACCCGGCTGCACAAGCAGCAGGGTCCCAGCATTAAAGGCTTGCTCTGTCAGCGTTCATTGGACTGTGTTTGTTTCTTGCTTGATTAGGGTGTTGTTAGCTTGTCTCAGTTGCAGTTCATTGACTGGGGTGTTGTTTAAAAAAGGTAAAGGTTCCCCCGCACATGCGTGCTGGTCGTTTCCGACTCTAGTGGCCGGTGCTCATCTCCGTTTCAAAGCCGAAGAGCCAGCGCTTGTCCGAGGACGTCTCCGTGGTCATGTGGCCGGCATGACTGGACGCCAAAGGCGCACGGAACGCTGTTACCTTCCCACCGGAGTGGTCCCTGTTTTTCTACTTGCATTTTTTTTACTTCCTTTCGAACTGCTAGGTTGGCAGAAGCTGGGACGAGTAACAGGCGCTCACTCTGCTACGCGGCACTCGGGATTCGACCCGCCAAACTGCCGACCTTCTGATCGACAAGCTCAGCGTCCTAACCCACTATCACTCTAGTATTAGTCTCAGTGCTAATCCCTGCTTATCTGGCTGTCTGAAAATGCTGTGGAATTCCTGGAAATTGGCCGCTCAGAAAAGTCAACCATCAACAGGCACATAGGAGTAAACAATATTTACACGCCATTCAAAAGAGTCTGTCAAAAAGCTAAAAGGCACCTCCCCCACTAGCAATCAACTCCCAGATAAACGGGGATAACACCAAGATTAGCACTACACGAACAACCAAGCAGTAAATAGTACGTCAATTAAGGAACAACACATTCAGGCAAACCGTCAGACAGTCAAGAACAGCCTAATCATGGAACCACCAACCACGAAGAAATGTCCCACCAACACTGAAAGGGCAAGCCATTGGTGCATAACACGAGGGCAAACTCCACTCTCTGCTAGGACTGATGATGCTACCTAGTTGGGTAGTGAAACGTCTGCAAGAAAACGGCCAAGTTTAGAAAACACCAAGGTGTTGTGATTCAGGGTCAGCCTGTGGGTTCGGCAGTTGGGTTGGACGACTCAGAGGAGGAGGGGGGGTGTTGAAGAGCTTGCTGAGGGGGTTGAAGATCTTGCTGATGAGAGCCCTCAGCCGGGCCCCTCCCACGGAGACCCAGCTGTGTGAGCCTGACAGCGTGGATGAAGATGACCCACAGCTGGCCCTGTTCAAGGACGCCCGACGCAGGAGGCAGTCAATCAGGAGTAAACAGAGGAAGGCAATGGGGCTCCTCGGAAGGAGGCAGAGAGAAGCCACGCCCTGAACTGTATAAAAGGGGAATGCGTGGGAGGGCTGGTTTGCTGAAGGCAACCGCTTGAATAGCTCCTGTTTCATGGTTCGTGTCTTGTTTTGCTCTGTTTTATGTTAATAAATTTGGCAGGCTTAGTTCCAGCCTCTTGCCTTCTTGTAAAAGGGGTTGTCCCTGCCTTTTCTGCAGGGCCGGTAGCAGGCTGGTACTGAACACAAGGAACCCACAGTCTTTTTCCTCCTCCTCCTCCTCCTCCTCCTCCTCCTCCTCCTCCTCCTCCTCCTCCTCCTCCTCCTCCCTTTCTCTTTCTCCACATACCCCGCTCCCTCCTAAGACTGATGATGTTACCTAGTTGGATAGTGAAATGGCTGCAAGAAAACAGCCAAGCTCAGAAAACACCAAGGAAGCCACAGTCTTTTTCCTCCTCCTCCTCCTCCTCCTCCACCTCCTCCTCCTCCTCCTCCTCCTCCTCCTCCTCCCTTTTTCACATACCCCACTCCCTCCTAAGACTGATGATGTTACCTAGTTGGGTAGTGAAATGTCTGCAAGAAAATGGCCACGCTCGGAGAGCGCCAGGGACCCCACAGTTGCACCCTGAGCTCCAGACATTCTCTCCAGTTAAATATTTCGAAAGGCACAGCTAAGCCTCCTTCATTATTCCTGACCAAACTGTCAATTATCCATTTTCCCAGTGCAGCTTGGGTTCACTGGAAGCCGGCCAAGATGCCAATTGCAACGGGCGAGATTTATTTATTTATGCGTTCGATTCCGCTCCATAAAAACCTCGCAAAGATTGCCCGTTGTCCAGGGCTGAATGACGAGAAAAGCGTTCCAGATCTTGTCCAAAATAACTTTGCCCATTTTGTGAAGGGGGCCTGCCCTGGCAGCAGTTCGTTGCCGGATTCCACAGACTGCGGCAGAACCATTTCGAAAGGCAGCAGCTGCTCTTTTCAAAGAGGCAGCCGAGAGAAAAATATCCGCGGAATCGTTGCAGATAGTAAGCCAGGCCTGTTTTTCATGCAACTGCCAGAGCAAAAAAAAAAAAAAAAAACACAAAACTCCTTCCATTAACTGAAGAGAATATTTGTAGCTCAGGGTTGAACTGGGGGGGTCCTTGGTGCTCTCTGAGCTGGGTGGTTTCCTTGCAGACGTTTCATGACCCAACTAGGGAACATCATCAGTGCTAGGAGGGAGGAGAAGGAGAAGAAGAAGGGGAAGGAGAAGGGAGGGAGGGAGGGAGGGAGGGAGGGAGGGAGGGAGGAAGAAAGAAAGAAAGAAAGAAAGAAAGAAAGAAAGAAAGAAAGAAAGAAAGAAAGAAAGAAAGAAAGAAAGAAAGACTATGAGGTCCTGGGTGCTCTCTGAGCTGGGTGGTTTCCTTGCAGACGTTTCATGACCCAACTAGGGAACACCATCAGTGCTAGAATGGAGGAGAAGGAGAAGAAGAAGGGGAAGGAGAAGGGAGGGAGGGAGGGAGGGAGGAAGAAAGAAAGAAAGAAAGAAAGAAAGAAAGAAAGAAAGAAGGAAGGAAGGAAGGAAGGAAGGAAAGAAAGAAAGAAAGAAAGAAAGAAAGAAAGAAAGAAAGAAAGAAAGAAAGAAAGAAAGAAAGAAAGAAAGAAAGACTATGAGGTCCTGGGTGCTCTCTGAGCTGGGTGGTTTCCTTGCAGACGTTTCATGACCCAACTAGGGAACATCATCAGTGCTAGGAGGGAGGAGAAGGAGAAGAAGAAGGGGAAGGAGAAGGGAGGGAGGGGAGGGAGGGAGGAGGAAGAAAGAAAGAAAGAAAGAAAGAAAGAAAGAAAGAAAGAAAGAAAGAAAGAAAGAAAGAAAGAAAGAAAGAAAGAAAGACTATGAGGTCCTGGGTGCTCTCTGAGCTGGGTGGTTTCCTTGCAGACGTTTCATGACCCAACTAGGGAACATCATCAGTGCTAGAATGGAGGAGAAGGAGAAGAAGAAGGGGAAGGAGAAGGGAGGGAGGGAGGGAGGGAGGGAGGAAGAAAGAAAGAAAGAAAGAAAGAAGGAAGGAAGGAAGGAAGGAAGGAAAGAAAGAAAGAAAGAAAGAAAGAAAGAAAGAAAGAAAGAAAGAAAGAAAGAAAGACTATGAGGTCCTGGGTGCTCTCTGAGCTGGGTGGTTTCCTTGCAGACGTTTCATGACCCAACTAGGGAACATCATCAGGGCTAGAAGGGAGTGGGGTTTGAGGAGGAGGAGGAGGAAGAGGAGGACTGTGGGGTCCTTGGTGCTCTCTGAGCTGGGTGGTTTCCTTGCAGACGTTTCATGACCCAACTAGGGAACATCATCAGTGCTAGAAGGGAGGAGGAGGAGGAGGAGGAGGAGGAGAACTGTGGGGTCCTGGGTGCTCTCTGAGCTGGGTGGTTTCCTTGCACAAGTTTCCAAAGCAGGCAACATCATCAGTCCTAGTGGGTGTTGTGCTAGTAGGGAGCAAAGTCCACACGCGCTGGCTCTGGTAATGTTACCTATTTGGGTCCTGAAACATCTACCAGAAAACCACCCAGCTCAGAGAGCACAAAGGGCCCCACATTCCTCCTCCTC
>NC_139514.1:1981201-2123940 GCF_947247035.1 Vipera ursinii
GAAGGGAAGGGAAGGGTGGGAGGAAGGGAAGGGAAGAAGGGGAAAGGAAGAGGGGGCTAAGGAAGGAACAAAGGGGAGGGGAGGGAGGGAGGAGAAAAGAGGGGAGGGAGGAAAGGAGGGAGGAAGGGAGGGAAGGAAGGAAGGAACAAAGAAATAAAAGGGAAGGGTGGGAGGAAGGGAAGGGAAGAAGGAGAAAGGAAGAGGTGGCAAAGGAAGGAAGGGAGAAAAGGGGAGGGGAGGGGAGGGAGGGAGGAGGAAGGAAGGAAGGAGGAAAGGAGAGAGGGGAGGGAGGGAGGGAGGGAAGGAAGGAAGAAAAGGGAAGGAAGAAGGGAGTGAGGAAGGGAAGAAGGAAGGAGGGAGGGAAGGAAGGAAGGAATAAGGGGAGAAAGGAAGAAAAGGGGGAAGGAAGGAAGGAAGGAAGGAAGGAAGGAAGGAAGGAAGGAAGGAAGGAAGGAAGGAAGGAAGGAAGGAAAGAAAGGAGACAAACATAGGGCTGGCCCTTCCCTTCCCTTCCCTTTTCTTCCTTTATTCCTTCCTTCCCTCCCTCCCTCTTCCTTCCTCCTTCTTCCCTTCCCTCCCTCCCTCCCTCCTTCCCCTCCCTTCCCTCCCTCCCTATAGGAATGACCTTGGGGCAGGAGGCGAAGAGAGGCTGCTTAGGGGTCAGAGGAAGAAACGTAGGAACCCCCCCCTCACCGATCAGGCTGCAGGCCCAGGAGGCAGGGGGCTCGCACCTTCCGACTGGCAAGCTTCCCTTAACGTCGCCTGACAATAAACTGGAACGCGCTCATTCTGGTTGTGTGGCCCGTCTGGTTTACCCAGCAGGGCTGACAGCCCTTCTGATCCACCGGACGGAGCCAGCCAGGCACAGACCTCTTTGGCATGTTTTTTTTGGGGGTGGGGGGGCAGAGAACTGGGCCCTCCCTGCAACCTCTGAGGCCCTGGGCGGAGGCAGGGTGGAGAACGCCCACCCATCGCCGGCCTGATTTGCAAAAGGTCCTACGTTGGTTTCATCCCAAGAGCTAGACGCAGGGGTCTTCAAACTTGGCCCTTTGATGACTTGTGGACTTCAACTCCCAGAATTCCTCAGCCAGCGTGCCTGGCTGAGGAATTCTGGGAGTTGAAGTCCACAAGTCATAAAAGGGCCAAGTTTGAAGATCCCAAGAGCTAGAGATTCGCTTTGTGGGCGGCTTAAAACTCCGCGCAAATCCTGGGGCCAGCCTAGAATTCCCGACGGAACCGGCCTTGCCACTTGACTTACCGAGAACCCTCAAGAGCAGAAACTGTAGGCCGAGGGCGAAGGACTTGTCTTGTCTCTTGACGCTCCTGAAACCCCGAAGAAAAGGATTTGGGTTGGGAACAAATACTCTGGCTCTCCGGGGGCGCCACTTTGAGGATCCCCGGCGGTTTTACACACGCTTTGCGGTGGCTTCTCTGCACGAGGAGAGTGTGGGACTCAGAAGAGTTGGGAATGTTTTGGAGAACGCCATGCCTCTCGTCTCAAGGCTGCTTCTTCCAAAGGCAGCGGGACTGTTTTTTCCTTGAGGAGGAGGAGGAGGAGGAGGGAAAAGAGAAAGAAGAAGGAAGAGGAGGAGGAAGAGGAGGAGGAGGAGAAGGAGGAGGAGGAGAAGGAGGAGGAGAAGGAGAAAGAGGAAGAACAAGGAAGAACAAAGGGAAGAAAGGAAGAAGAAGGAGAAGGAGAAGGAGAAGAAGGAGGGGAACGAGGAGGAGAAGGAAGAAGAAAGTGGAGGAGGAAGAAGAAGGAAGAACAAAGGGAAGAGAAGAAGAAGAAGAAGAAGAAGAGGAGGAGGAGGAGGAGGAGGAGGAAAAAGAGAAAGAAGAAGGAAGAGGAGGAGGAGGAGAAGAAGGAGGAGGAGGAGGAGAAGGAGAAAGAGCAAATACAAGGAAGAACAAAGGGAAGAAAGGAAAAAGAAGGACAAGGAGAAGGAGGAGGAGAAGGAGAAGGAGGAGGAATAAGAAAGTGGAGGAGGAAGAAGAAGAAAGAACTAAGGGAAGAAAAGAAGAAGAAGAAGAAGAAGAAGAAGAAGAAGAAGAAGAAGAAGAAGAAGAAGAAGAAGAAGAAGAAGAAGAAGAGGAAGAAAAGGAGAAGAAGAAGAAGAAGAAGAAGAAGAAGAAGAAGAAGAAGAAGAAGAAGAAGAAGAAGAAGAAGAAGAAGAAGAAGAAGAAGAAGAAGAACAGGAAGAAAAGGAGAAGAAGAAGAAGAGGAAGAGGAAGAAAAGAAGAAGGAGAAGGAGAAGAAGAAGAAGAAGGAGAAGGAGAAGGAGAAGGAGAAGGAGAAGGAGAAGGAGAAGAAGAAGAAGAAGAAGAAGAAGAAGAAGAAGAAGAAGAAGAAGAAGAAGAAGAAGAAGAAGAAGAAGAAGAAGAAGAAGAAGAAGAAGAAGAAGAAGAAGAAGAAGAAGAAGAAGAAGTTGTTTCACTTCACATCCGAGAAGCTTCATCAGTTGGACTTGATGGCGGTCGATGGTGACCGGATGGTTCATCATCACAACTGATGAAGCTTCTTGGATGAGAAACTCCTCCTCCTCCTCCTCCTCCTCCTCCTTCTTTCTTCTTCTCTTCTTCACTTTCTTCCTCCTCCTCCTTCCTCTTCAAGAGTCCAGCTGCCACTTTAGAAAAGCATCTTTGAGGCAACTTGGAGCTGGAGGACTGAGACTCCCCACGGACATCCATCCGTTCTTCTTGATTTCTGCCAAATCAAACCTTTGGGGGACACCTCATGGCTGGAAGGGAGTCCAGGCCTTTGCGATGGGGATCCCTCCCCACTTCCTGCCACCGATCATCCTCAGCTATTAACCCACCAACGTCTCAGGGCAGTCTATCAAGTATTTGGGGCCCTTTGGGGGACGGTTGTCCACAACGCTTCCTATTTTAATGAGACCATGATGAGAATGATGCCATGACCAAGGGTGTGAGTCTTGCCTTGGGCATGAAAGCCGGCTGGGTGACTTTGGGCCAATCACCAGGAGACGGTGAGTTCTAGTCCCGCCTTAGGCATGGAAGCGGATGGGTGACCTTGGGCCAATCACCAGGAGACAGTGAGTTCTAGTCCCGCCTTAGGCATGGAAGCGGATGAGTGACTTTGGGCCAATCACCAGGAGACGGTGAGTTCTAGTCCCACCTTAGGCATGGAAGCGGATGGGTGACTTTGGGCCAATCACCAGGAGACGGTGAGTTCTAGTCCCGCCTTAGGCATGAAAGCCGGCTGGGTGACTTTGGGCCAATCACCAGGAGACGGTGAGTTCTAGTTCCGCCTTAGGAATGAAAGCCAGCTGGGTGACTTTGGGCCAATCACCAGGAGGCAGTGAGTTCTAGTCCCGCTTCAGACAGGAAAGCCAGCTTGGAAACTTTGGGCCAATCACCAGGAGTTGGTGAGTTCCAGTCCCACCTTAGGCATGGAAGCGGATGGGTGACGTTGGGCCAATCACCAGGAGACGGTGAGTTCTAGTCCCGCCTTAGGCACGAAAGCCGGCTGGGTGACGTTGGGCCAGTCTCTCAGCCCAACCCACCTCGCTGGGTGGTTGTTGTGAGGAAACGAGGAGGAAGGTGCGCGGGCTAAGTTCGCTGCCTGGAATTATTTGCAAAAATAATCAAGGCTGGACACCGATAAGCAAATGAACCGAGGCCGCCTTGCTTGGCTTCTTGGGCTACCTGAGGACGAGGACGAAGGCTGGCGTGTGGGAGAGGCTGGCTAAGAATCCAGATATGGCCGCAATCAAAATGAAGGGCAGCAGGAAGTGTCTACAGGAAGAGCTACAGTGGCCGGGCGTAGCGTACCCGATGGCACCATTGAGGATGACGCAGTTGCATTCGGTGTAATTCTGAACGGAGGAGGAGGAGGACAAGGTCAGGAAAGAACAACAGAATAGTGGAATGACACAGTTGGAAGGGGACTTGGAGGTCCTCTAGTCCAACCCACTGCTCAAGCCGGAGACCCTATACCCAGGGTAGGCAACCTAGGCTCTTTTATGACTCGGGGACTTCAACTCCCAGAATTCCTGAGCCAGCCGTGCTGAGGGGAAAGGGAGAGGTTTCCAAGCTGAGCCATGCTGGCTGAGGAATTCTGGGAGTTGAAGTCCACCAGTCACGAAGGGGCCAAAGTTTCCTCCATCCTGGCTCAGGAATTCTGGGAGTTGAAGTCCATGAGTCATGAAGGGGCCGTAGTTCCCCCATGCTGGCTCAGGAATTCTGGGAGTTGAAGTCCACAAGTCATGAAGGGGCCATAGTTCCCCCATGCTGGCTCAGGAATTCTGGGAGTTGAAGTCCACAAGTCATGAAGGGGCCATAGTTCCCCCATGCTGGCTCAGGAATTCTGGGAGTTGAAGTCCACAAGTCATGAAGGGGCCATAGTTCCCCCATGCTGGCTGAGGAATTCTGGGAGTTGAAGTCCACAAGTCATGAAGGGGCCATAGTTCCCCCATGCTGGCTCAGGAATTCTGGGAGTTGAAGTCCACAAGTCATGAAGGGGCCATAGTTCCCCCATGCTGGCTCAGGAATTCTGGGAGTTGAAGTCCACGAGTCATGAAGGGGCCATAGTTCCCCCATGTTGGCTCAGGAATTCTGGGAGTTGAAGTCCACCAGTCACGAAGGGGCCAAAGTTTCCTCCATCTTGGCTCAGGAATTCTGGGAGTTGAAGTCCATGAGTCATGAAGGGGCCGTAGTTCCCCCATGCTGGCTCAGGAATTCTGGGAGTTGAAGTCCACAAGTCATGAAGGGGCCATAGTTCCCCCATGCTGGCTCAGGAATTCTGGGAGTTGAAGTCCACAAGTCATGAAGGGGCCATAGTTCCCCCATGCTGGCTCAGGAATTCTGGGAGTTGAAGTCCACAAGTCATGAAGGGGCCATAGTTCCCCCATGCTGGCTGAGGAATTCTGGGAGTTGAAGTCCACAAGTCATGAAGGGGCCATAGTTCCCCCATGCTGGCTCAGGAATTCTGGGAGTTGAAGTCCACAAGTCATGAAGGGGCCATAGTTCCCCCATGCTGGCTCAGGAATTCTGGGAGTTGAAGTCCACGAGTCATGAAGGGGCCATAGTTCCCCCATGCTGGCTGAGGAATTCTGGGACTTGAAGTCCACCAGTCACAAAGGGGCCATAGTTCCCCCATGCTGGCTCAGGAATTATGGGAGTTGAAGTCCACAAGTCATAAAAGAGCCAAGGTTGCCTACCCCTGCCCTATACCATTTTAGACAAATGTTTGTCCTGTCTCTTCTTAAAAACCTCCAGTGTTGGAGCCCCACAAGATTAGATTAGATTAGATTAGATTAGATTAGATTAGATTAGATTAGATTAGATTAGATTAGATTAGATTAGATTAGATTAGATTAGATTAGATTAGATTAGACTAGGACTAGACTAGACTAGACTAGACTAGACTAGATAACCTTTATTGTCATTTTGTACTGTGGGCAGAACGGCACACCTTAAAAATGAAATGTAGTTGCTTGCTCTCAAAATGTACACATACACAACACACATTTAAACATATTATATACAACATAGGTATAGACCTACGCCCTGACATATAAGTAACATAAAAACAACTTCTGGAGACAAGTCCTTCCATTAATTAATTAGGTTGCTTCTCTCCTTGGTTAGTTTCCATCCGTTGCATCTTGTCCTGCCTTGGGGCGCTTTGGAGAATAGCTTGACTCCCTCTTCTTTGGGGCAGCCCCTGAGATACTGCAACCCTGCCATCATGTCCCCCCGTCATCCTTCTCTTCATTAAACAGAATAACAGATTTGGAAGGGACCTTGGAGGTCCTCTAGTCCAACTTCCCACACAAGCAGAAGACCCTATATCGTTTGAGACAAATGGCTGCCCAGTGTCTTCTTAAAAACCTCCAGTGTTGGAGCACCCACCACTTCTGGTGGCCAGCTGTTCCACTGGTTAATTATTCTCACAGTCAGGAAGTTTCTCCTTAGTTCTAGGTCACTTCTCTCCTTGATGAGTTTCCATCTGTTCCTTCTCAGGTGCTTTTGGAGAATAAGTAGACCTCTTCTTAACTGCGGCCGCCCCTCAAGTAGCAGAAGACATCTACCCTGTCCCCATGGATAACCGTCTCCCGGCACTTTTGTTTTTAATGTGTAAATGGCGCCTCAATCGCCCAGGCCAAAAAAATAACTAAAAAGCTTACAATCGTGGCAACTGGACGGAAATGGTTGAAAACCAAGACGTTTCGTTACTCATCCAAGTGACTTCTTCTGCCAAAACGAGGCCCCAAAGCTGCTTTTTCACGAGGCAACTGAGCATCTCCACCGACAGTTCGCAAGGATAATTTTTGGAATTAGGCGAAGAGGTGCAATTCCGTTCATTGACATTTACATTGCATTTCATTTGGGGGAGATATCCCCTGCAGTTGGTATGGCAAGAAGGGCTGCCCCAAAGAAGAGGCAGTCAAGCTATTCTCCAAAGCGCCCGAAGGCAGGACAAGAAGCAACGGATGGGAACTCATCAAGGAGAGAAGCAACCTGGAACTCAGGTGGAATTTCCTGACAGTTAGAACAATTAACCAGTGGAACAACCTGCCACCAGAAGTTGTGGGTGCTCCATCATTGGAGGTTTTTAAGAAGAGACTGGACAGCCGTTTGTCTGAAATGGTATCGAGTTTCCTGCCTGAGCAGGGGGTTGGATTAAATGACCTCCAAGGTCCCTTCCAATTCTGTTATTCTGTTAATTCTGCTCCTTTGGGTATTTATTTTTATTTATTTATTTTATTACATTTATATACCGCCCTTTCCCGAAGGACTCAGGGCGATTTACAGGGTAATTAAAAACCAAGATACAAAAGTTAAAAACAAGTTTAAAAAAATTATATTTGTCCCTGTATAAATAAAACCCCAGTTAAAATAAAATTAATCCTCAGCCTGGGCCAGAGAGCTCGAAGAGCCAGGTCTTCAGGTCCCGGCGGAATGAACGGAGGTCGGATATGTCTTGTTTACTGAAGAAAAAGGACCAGGGTGACATGATAACAGTCTTCCAATATTTGAGGATCTGCCCCAAAGAAGAGGGAGTCAAGCTATTCTCCAAAGCACCCGAAGGCAGGACAAGAAGCAACGGATGGAAACTCATCAAGGAGAGAAGCAACCTGGGACTAAGGAGGAATTTCCTGACAGTCAGGACAATTAACCAGTGGAACAGCTTGCCACCAGAAGCAGCGAATGCTCCAACGCTGGAAGTTTTTAAGAAGAGACTGGACAGCCATTTGTCTGAAATGGTGGAGGGTTTCCTGCCTGAGCAGGGGGTTGGACTAGATGACCTCAAGGTCCCTTCCAACTTTATTATGATGATGATGATGATGATGATGATGATGATGATGACATTGGAAGGTCCTAATTCTTGCTCTACCGACTGCAAGATGTAAATGAATGGAAATGCAATAAAGGTGCATTTCTTTGGTTAATGCCCTTTCCCAAAGGGAAGGGAGGAAGAGGATTCCTACGCACCACGACGGCCTTGGTGATGGGGTTGATGTTGACTTTGGTGCATGCCGCAAAACAAGGGGAGATGTATTCCACGAGGTCCTGCCCGCACACCGGGTTGAAGAAGGAGAGCGAACAGTTGCACTTCAGGTTGCAAGCGGTAATCAGCTGCCAAGCTCCAGAACTACGAAAGGGGGGTGGGGAGAGAATAATTATCAGCCGGTCTGAACTTTTGAGCACCAGCGCATAGCAAATAGGCGGACTTTATTAGCGAATCTCATTATCTTAAAAAACAAAACTTCATTTACTGATTGTCCCAAAGGTGCTATTTTCAAGAGGCAACTGGACTTTCATGTTATTCTTTGAAGGCGTTTCGCCGCTCATCCCGGAAGCTTCCTCAGTTCTTTTTTTTTATTTTATTAAAGAGTTTTACAAAAAAGCTTCCTCAGTTCTGACTGGATGGTGGGGAGTGGAAGGATTTATACTCCTTGCAAAAAACTGGTCATTTGCATCCTTTTTAGAGAGTCGTTGAGGCCACTTGGTGGTTTGTCTGTGTCCTCAGGGTCACCCAAGTGGTGCAAATGGATGGTGTATCTATCTCCATTCTACAACACAATCCTTTCTGCAGTTCCAAGAAGGCTCCACACCCATTTGCACCACTCGGGTGACCCTGAGGACACAGACAAATGTCCAGATGGCCTCAACGACCGTCTAAAAGGATGCAAATGACCAGCTCTCTGCAAGGAGTATAAATCCTTCCATTCCCCACCATCCGGTCAGAGCTGAAGAAGCTTCTTGGATGAGAAGGGAAATGTCTTCAAAGCATAAGAAAGTTCCATGAGGACACAGATAAACCTCCAGATGGCCTCAACGTTTCTCTAAAAGGAATTCTGGGAGTTGAGTCATAAAGGGGCCATGGTTTCCCCATGCTGGCTCAGGAATTCTGGGAGTTGAAGTCCATGAGTCATAAAGGGGCCATGGTTTCCCCATGCTGGCTCAAGAATTCTGGGAGTTGAAGTCCACCAGTCATGAAGGGGCCAAAGTTTCCCCCATGGTGGCTGAGGAATTCTGGGAGTTGAAGTCCACGAGTCATGAAGGGGCCAAAGTTTCCCCCATGGTGGCTGAGGAATTCTGGGAGTTGAAGTCCAGAAGTCATCAAAGGGGCCATTGTTCCCCCAAGCTGGCTGAGGAACTCTGGGAGTTGAAGTCCACAAGTCATCAAGGGGGCCATATTTCCCCCATGCTGGCTGAGGAATTCTGGGAGATGAAGTCCGCAAGTCATCAAGGGGCCATAGTTTCCCCCATGCTGGCTCAGGAATTCTGGGAGTTGAAGTCCACTAGTCACAAAGGGGCCATCATTCCCCACCCCAGCGGTAATCCTCGACTTACATAGATTTGGCTTACGTACCTCCAGTGGGTTCACTTAACAATCACGGCAGAAGAAGGTCGTAATATTGGACAGGACCCCCGTAACAACCGCCTTGCTTAGCAACCAAAGTTTTGGGCTCACAGGCGGTCACGGTGTCGAGAACGACTTGTACAACCACGATCTGAGACGGCTCCCGAGTTAGTGTACCTTCCGGAATAATCCAGCCCGGCGACCCGCTGGGTGGGACACCCCAAGAAGAGAAGGGGGATGTCAAAGAGGACACAGAAGGCCATGCTGATGATGCACAGGACGGTGGCCTGGCGGAGGGAGAAATTGCAGCTCTTCATGATGGCGCCCCCAAGGATGATTCCCAGCATGGCCCCAGGGATGTTGACGGCTCCTGCGGGTTGGAGGAGAGAGAGAGCACAAAGCGAGGGTCAACCTTGCGGTGGCTGGGCTCCCGGTTGGTACTAGGCTGGGAGGTGGGTTGTCGGTTCTGGGGTTCTGGAGGTCCTACCTGGTGGGCTCGGGTCACGTACAGACCGGGCACATCACGACTTAAGCCTGTGAGGGTCCTTGGCACTCTCTCTGAGTTTGGTGTTTTTCTTGCAGACATTTCATAACACAACTAGGTAACGTCATCAGTAGTAGAAGAGAGTGGGGTTTGTGGAGAGGAGGAGGAGGAGGAAGAGGAGGAGGAGGAGAACAGTGGGGTCCTTGGTGCTCTCTGAGTTTGGTAGTTTTTCTTGCAGACATTTCATGACCCAACTAAGTAATGTCATCAGTGATGAGGGTGGAGGTTCGTTCCCTGAGCTTGTGGGTTTCTGAACGTTTTGTTACCAGGCTAGGTAACATCTTCAGACTCCGCTGAAGATGTTACCTAGTCTGGTAATGAAACGCTTGGAAACCAACCCACAAGCTCGGGGAACGAACCTCCACCCTCATCCTACAGCTGAGCTGCAGATATTCACCACAATTGCAAACCCCATGGCTCCTGCAGGAAACTCTACACACAGGTAGTCCTGGACTCACAACATAATGACAAATAATAAACACAAGCAGTGCTGTCAACAGACCCATCAACCCACAACCAGCCTACGAACTCCTCAGAATCCAAGTCAACCACACAGCCAACCAGAGGCAGCACCGGCCTGCAACCATCCCGCGCGATCCCCCACTTCCAGCAGTGGTTCACCTCCCAAGACCCTGACCTTACGTGACCTCCCCGTCACAAGACCCATCAGGAGCCCCTCACTGGTGACTCAGCCCTGATCCATCACAAGACCCCTGACAAGGCCCTCACTCGACACCCCCACACCTGAAGCCCTTATAAACAGAAGGACACAGAAAGTGACATCCCCTTAAACCAGTGATGGCGAACCTTTTAGAGTCTGAGTGCCCAAACTGCAACCCAAAACCCACTTACGCATCGTCGGGTGCCGGGTGGGCATGGCCCATTGGGTGGGCGTGGCTGCAGTGGTAACGGCAGAGTGGGTGGGACTAAAAAGTTCGATCAATCAGTTCCAATTTTGCGAGATTTTTTTTCCCCACAAGAAGTTAAAATTGATTGATTGATTGATTGAAACTGGGGGGGGGGGTTTGCCCACGGCGGCGGAGGCCTAAAGCGAAAAGGTTTTAGAAAACCCAGCTGAAGGCCTAAGAATGGGGTGACGGCGCGTGTGCCCAAAGAGAGGGCTCTGCGTGCCACCTGTGGCACACATGCCACGGGTTCGCCACCATGGCCCTAAGCTCCACTGAAGCAGGTACCTGGCCTTTTAACAAAACATTCGGAAACCAACCCACAAGCAAAGCTGGCTGAGGAATTCTGGGAGTTGAAGTCCACAAGTGATCAAAGGGCCACATTTGAAGACCCCCCCTGGGCAAGGACTTTGGTCTCAGCCCTCAGGCCCTGCGCGGGTCCATCATGGAAAATGTCTGTGGAGGCCACAGGTTAGCTGGTCTGCGTTGGGTGGAGGCACAGACACGGATGAAGCAGTTCGCCCCTTCCATCAGCCGTAACGATGGACTTCTCGGGAGCATGGGAGGAATGCCTTTCTTCAGACCCTGCCACTTGGAGGAAGACCCCCACCTCTCTCCACGTTCACAGTAGGGTAAGCCACTTGTACACGGACAGAGGATAAGCCCTACTCTCTTGTAGCACTGATGATGTTACTTGGTTGGGTAGTGAAATGTCTGCAAGGAAACCACCAAGCTGAGAGAGCACCAAGGAGTCCACAGTCCTTCCTCCTCCTCCTCCTCCTCCTCCTCCTCCTCCTCCTCCTCCTCCTCCTCCTCCTCTTCCAGCACTGATGATGTTCCCTACTTCAGTCATGAAACCTCTGCAAGAAAACCACCAAGCTCAGAGAGCACCAAGGACCCCACAGTTCTCCTCCTCCTCCTCCTCCTCCTCCTCCTCCTCCTCCTCCTCCTCCTCCTCCTCCTCTGCACAAGCCTCACTCTTTTCTAGCCCTGATGACGTTGCCTGGTTTGACCATGAAAGGTATCCAAGAAAAGCACCAAGCTCAGAGAACACCAGGGATCCCACAGTCCTTCCTCCTCCTCCACTCCACACACACACACTCCCTTCTGCCACTGATGATGTTCCCTAGTTGGGTCATGAAAGGTGTGTAAGAAAACCACCCAGCTCAGAGAGCACCAAGGACCCCACAGTCCTTCCCCCCTTCTCCTCCTCCTCCTCCTCCTCCTCCTCCTCCTCCTCCTCCTCTTCTTCTTCTTCTTCTTCTTCTTCTTCTTCTTCTTCTTCTTCTTCTTCTTCTTCTTCTTCTTCTTCTTCTTCTTCTTCTTCTTCTTCCTGCTCCTCCTCCTCCTCCTCCTCCTCCTCCCTGCTAGCCCCACTCACTTCTAGCACTGATAATGTTAGCTACAGTAGTTGGGTCATGAAACGTCTGCAAGAAAACCACCCAGCTCAGAGAACACCAAGGACCCCAGAATCATCCTCCTCCTCCTCCTCCTCCTCCTCCTCTTCCTTCTCCTCGCAAACTCCCCTCCCTTCTACACTGATGATGTGACCCACTTGGGTCATGAAATGTCTGCAAGAAAACAACCCAGCTCAGAGAACATCAAGGACCCCACAGTCCTCCTCCTCCTCCTCCACTCCCCAACCCCCCTCCCTTCTGCCATTGATGATGTTCCCTAGTTGGGTCATTAAACATCTGCCAGAAAACCATCCAGCTCAGAGAGCACCAAGGAGGAGGAGGAAGAGGAGGAGGAGGTCTGTGATGTTCCTGACGCTCTCTGCGTTGGGTGCTTTTCTTGCAGACATTTCACCACTGAACTAGGCAACATCCTCAGTGCAGACTCAGGAGGGAATTTTGCCTCCGCTTCCAAAACGTTGCCCCGCAGGCACCTGGCCCAGCCTGGTGGAACAGCAGTGGGGCTCTCAAACCCGAGGTCCCTTCGTGGGTTTCGGGGAAGGAGGAAGCCACCCTTACCTAGGATCATGTTGGCCACGGATGCCGAGAGAGTGAATTGTTGCTCCAGGAATTTAGCCAGGAAAGTGGACAAGCCTGCGATCATGGCCGAAAGGTTCACCATCGCCAAAACTACCATTACGAAGACCGGGTTCTTGAGATTTCTCAGCAAGACTATTGGGAAGACTGCAAACGCCAGAGGGAAACAAAAGGACGAGATTGCAAAAAGGGGAACGATTGGTACCAAAGACAGGCGCTCCTCGACTGCCAACAGCTCGTTCGGTGACCGTTCAAAGTTACAACAGCACGGGGGGAAAAAAGTAAGTTAGGGCCGTTTACCCCCACACTTGTGACCGTTGCAGCATCCCCACGGCCACATGATCAAATTTCTGATGCTTGGCAACTGACTCGTATTTATGATGGCCGCCGTGTCCCGGACGTTGTTCTGTTCCAGCCTACGGCCAGCCCTGTTTGTGTGTCAGGGACAACCCCTTTTTCCTTTTAACGATCAATAGGCTGGGGAAAAACCCAACCCAAATTTATTTACAGTTCCAAATAATAAAGTCTTTCAAACAAAAAAGCAGCAGAATATTTTCTTCAAGCCAAAATACACGATTCAAAACATCCAACAAGAGTTAAACAGAAGTAGCCAGAACAGACCAGGATTCTCTTTGAATGTCTCTGAACGGTTGCCTTCAGCAACCAGCCCTGCCCACACCTTCCCCTTTTATTATCTGTCCCAAGGTGTGGCTTCTCACTGCCTTCTCCTCCTCTCACTGAGTTGCCTCATTGATTTTCTCCGCTCTGCTCGGCTGGATTGCCTTCTGCTTCTAGCGTCTCTGAACAGATTCAGCTGTGACTCCTCTGAGTCCGACCCCTTCTCCTCACCCAGCTGAGCCTCGTGAGGAATATGACTGGAGGGGCCAGGCTGAGAGTCCTGCAGTGCATCAGACCCTCCCTCCAACACCAAAGGCTCTCCAAACCCCTCCTCCTCCTCCTCCTCAGATTCCTCAGACTCAGCTGCTGGGAGCACAGGCTGACACTGAATCACAACACAACGGCACTGGAAAAAAAGTAAGTTAGGGCCGTTTCCCCCCCCACTTGTGACCGTTGCACCACCCCACAGTCGCGTGACCAAAATTCTGATGCTTGGCAACTGACTTGTATTTATGATGGCCGCCGTGTTTTGGACGTTCACTTGGAGGTTTAACTGTGTCCTCAGGGTCACCTGAGTAGTGCAAATGGGTGTGGAGCCTTCTTGGCTGCTGGATGTTCTCCGCCCTGGGTCCCTTCACTGTGGAAGGCCCTGAGGACACAGATAAACCTCCAGGTGGCCTCAATGACTCTCTAAAAAGAATGCAAATGACCGGCTGTCTACGAGGAGTATAAATCCTCCCATTCCTCACCATGCAGTCAGAGCGGATGGTGAAGACGGGAAGCGAAATGTCTCCAAAGAAAAACAAGAAAGTCCAGTTCGTCTCCTGAAAAAGCACCCTTGGGTATTTCCTTGAAGACGTTCCGCTTCTCATCCTAGAAGCTTCCTCAGCTCTGACTGGATGGTGGGGAATGGAAGGATTTATACTCCTTGGAGAAAGCTGGTCATTTGCCTTCTTTTAGAGAGCCATTGAGGCCACTTGGAGGTATGTCTGTGTCCTCACAGGGTCACCTGAGTGGTGCAAATGGGTGGGCTGAAAGCTGTTCCAAGAAGGCTCCACACCCATTTTCACCACTCAGGTGACTCTGAGGACACAGGTAAACCTCCAAGTGGCCTCAACGACCCTCTAAAAAGGATGCAAATGACCAGTTTTTCTGCAAGGAGTATAAATCCTTCCATTCCCCTCCATCCAGTCAGAGCTGAAGAAGCTTCTTGGATGAGAAGCGAAAGATCTTCAAAGAAAAGGCTCCACACCCACTTGCACCACTCAGGTGACCCTGAGGACACAGGTAAACCTCCAAGTGGCCTCAACAACCCTCTAAAAAGGATCCAAATGACCAGCTTTCTGCAAAGAGTATAAATCCTTCCACTCCCCACCATTCAGTCAGAACCTGAAGAAGCTTCTGGGATGAGAAGGGAAACGTCTTCAAATAATAACAAGAAAGTCCAGTTGCCTCTAGAAAAAGCACCTTTGGGACAACCAGGAACTGGATGGCTGAGAACCTGCAGAGACATTCAGCAGAGTCTGGATAAGCCTCAGATTAAATACTTTTATATCCTGATGCAAGCTGGATAGAAACCATGCTTCTCTCGCCGCTCGCTACAGCACACCTCTGTACTTCTCACTTCTACACACTGGAAATATCAATTTTTTATCATTTTTCAGACAGTAAGTGCTTCGGAGGGAAGGGAGACTTCATAAACTTTATAAATATTGCTTTATAGTAAAGCAATCTTCAAAAAGCCGTAAGTTACATCTAACTTAGCTGTAATGGCAATCTTCAAAAAGCCGTAAGTTACATCTAACTTAGCTCTAAAGCAATATTCAAAAACCCGTAAGTTACATCTAACTTAGCTCTAATAGCAATCTTCAAAAACCTGTAAGTTACATCTAACTTAGCTCTAAAGCAATATTCAAAAACCCGTAAGTTACATCTAACTTAGCTCTAATAGCAATCTTCAAAAACCCATAAGTTACATCTAACTTAGCTCTAAAGCAATATTCAAAAACCCGTAAGTTACATCTAACTTAGCTCTAAAGCAATATTCAAAAACCTGTTACATCTAACTTAGCTCTAAAGCAATATTCAAAAACCTGTTACATCTAACTTAGCTCTAAAGCAATATTCAAAAACCTGTAAGTTACATCTAACTTAGCTCTAAAAGCAATCTTCAAAAACCTGTAAGTTACATCTAACTTAGCTCTAAAGCAATATTCAAAAACCCGTAAGTTACATCTAACTTAGCTCTAATAGCAATCTTCAAAAACCCATAAGTTACATCTAACTTAGCTCTAAAGCAATATTGAAAAACCCGTAAGTTACATCTAACTTAGCTCTAAAGCAATATTCAAAAACCCGTAAGTTACATCTAACTTAGCTCTAATAGCAATATTCAAAAACCTGTAAGTTACATCTAACTTAGCTCTAAAGCAATATTCAAAAACCCGTAAGTTACATCTAACTTAGCTCTAATAGCAATCTTCAAAAACCCATAAGTTACATCTAACTTAGCTCTAAAGCAATCTTCAAAAACCCGTAAGTTACATCTAACTTAGCTCTAATAGCAATATTCAAAAACCTGTAAGTTACATCTAACTTAGCTCTAAAGCAATATTCAAAAACCCGTAAGTTACATCTAACTTAGCTCTAATAGCAATCTTCAAAAACCCATAAGTTACATCTAACTTAGCTCTAAAGCAATATTCAAAAACCCGTAAGTTACATCTAACTTAGCTCTAAAGCAATATTCAAAAACCTATGTTACATCTAACTTAGCTCTAATAGCAATCTTTAAAAACCCGTAAGTTACATCTAACTTAGCTCTAAAGCAATATTCAAAAACCTGTAAGTTACATCTCTTAGCTCTAAAGCAATATTCAAAAACCTGTTACATCTAACTTAGCTCTAAAGCAATATTCAAAAACCTGTTACATCTAACTTAGCTCTAAAGCAATATTCAAAAACCTGTAAGTTACATCTAACTTAGCTCTAAAGCAATATTCAAAAACCCGTAAGTTACATCTAACTTAGCTCTAAAGCAATATTCAAAAACCTATGTTACATCTAACTTAGCTCTAATAGCAATCTTTAAAAACCCGTAAGTTACATCTAACTTAGCTCTAAAGCAATATTCAAAAACCTGTTACATCTAACTTAGCTCTAAAGCAATATTCAAAAACCTGTTACATCTAACTTAGCTCTAAAGCAATATTCAAAAACCTGTAAGTTACATCTAACTTAGCTCTAAAAGCAATCTTCAAAAACCTGTAAGTTACATCTAACTTAGCTCTAAAGCAATATTCAAAAACCCGTAAGTTACATCTAACTTAGCTCTAATAGCAATCTTCAAAAACCCATAAGTTACATCTAACTTAGCTCTAAAGCAATATTGAAAAACCCGTAAGTTACATCTAACTTAGCTCTAAAGCAATATTCAAAAACCCGTAAGTTACATCTAACTTAGCTCTAATAGCAATCTTCAAAAACCTGTAAGTTACATCTAACTTAGCTCTAAAGCAGACATGTCAAACACAAGGCCCGGGGGCCAGATCCGGCCCGCGAAGTGGTTTCATGTGGCCCGCAAAGCCATCCTGGAAACAGTGAGGGAACGGCCCCCAATGCCTTGCCCAGAGACCCTCCTTCTGCCAGAGACCCCCAGATCTGCCCCACTCCTGCCCAGGCCCCCATTGACACCCTTGATGCGACCGATGTAGAACTGGCCACGCCCACCAAGTAGGCCATACGCACTCTAGCCACGCCCACCCAGTAGGCCACACCCACCCTGGCTATACGACCCGGCCCCCTGAGAGCAACCGCAATGCTGATGCGGCCCTCAATGAAATTGAGTTTGACACCCCTGCTCTAAAGCAATATTCAAAAACCCGTAAGTTACATCTAACTTAGCTCTAATAGCAATCTTCAAAAACCCATAAGTTACATCTAACTTAGCTCTAAAGCAATATTCAAAACCCGTAAGTTACATCTAACTTAGCTCTAAAGCAATATTCAAAAACCTATGTTACATCTAACTTAGCTCTAATAGCAATCTTTAAAAACCCGTAAGTTACATCTAACTTAGCTCTAAAGCAATATTCAAAAACCTGTAAGTTACATCTCTTAGCTCTAAAGCAATATTCAAAAACCTGTTACATCTAACTTAGCTCTAAAGCAATATTCAAAAACCTGTAAGTTACATCTAACTTAGCTCTAAAAGCAATCTTCAAAAACCTGTAAGTTAAATCTGGGGGGAAAGGACAAATAAACCTATTTTCCTTTTTTTTTTTTTGCTGTTGGGAACCTTCAAAGGATTAACTTATAGGCATCCATCTATGCGATGTACTTCAATGAAGGGAATTTAATTGTGTTCCCATGCCTCATCTTTGCTCACATCTCTTTTGTGAGAAAAGTTGTTTTTTTCCCCACAAATCAAAGGCATTCAAGATCTGGCAGAATTCCTGACAGGTTCATCATCTGAGGATGGTTATCCCAAAGGTGCTTCCTCAGAAGGCAACCGGACCATTTTGTTTTTCTTTCGCTTCTCATCCCAGAAGCTTCTTCAACTCTGACTGGACGGTGGGGAAATGGAAGGATTTATACTCCTTGCAGAAAAACTGGTCATTTGCCTTCTTTTAGAGGGTTGTTGAGGCCACTTGGAGGTTTATCTCTGTCCTCCTCTGAATAGTGCAAATGGGTGTGCTGAAAGTTGTTCCAAGAAGGCTCCACACCCATTTGCACTACTCAGCTGACCCTGAGGACACAGATGAACCTCCAAGGGGCCTCAACGACCCTCTACAAAGAAGGCAAATGACCAGTTTTTCTGAAACGAGTATAAAGGAGCCTTGGTGGAGCAGTGGGCTGATGCCTCCTTAAGTAACACCAGCTGCCTGCAATTAGTGCAGGTTCGAGTCCCACCAGGCTCAAGGTTGACTCAGCCTTCCATCCTTCCCAGGTAGGTAAAATGAGGACCCAGATTGTTGGGGGCAATTAAGCTGACTTTGTAATAATGCCGCTTGGGGTGTGTGTGAAAGCCCTAATAAGCAGGCATATACATAGAATGAAGGCTACTGCTAAGCTTGTAAGACGCCCTGAGTCTTCGGAGAAGGGCGGGATATAAATGGAATTAAAATAATAATAATAAAAAATCCTTCCGTTCCTCCGCCATCCAGTCAGAGCTGAAGAAGCTTCTCGGATGAGAAGTGAAACTTCTTCAAAGAAAAACAATAAACTCAGTTGCCTTTCGCAAAAAGCACCTTCGGGACATAATTACAATTATTAGTGCAGCTAAGTTGAGGCAACACCACGTCAAGGGACAGCTGATTGCTGTGGTTATGTTTTAAGGGCCTCAAAGGCTGTTGATGACTCCAAAGAGGCCTTAGCAAGAAAAGCTGAAATATGTAATTACTTGTCTTGGTGTCCCTCAAGAGGCCAAAAGTTGTAGCGGAAAGTCAATTTCAGCTAAAAATGGAAAAGGAAAGACATAAGAGATATTTTTCCCCCTCTGCAAGAAAGCCTGTGGTACAGATGATTAGAGCTACCTCTGGTACAGGCTAAACAGACATTCCCTAAATATGGGCTGGTGACCGACCCGGATTGGATTCTGGTAGAGGTAATCCTTGATGTTTTGGTCACCAGAATATTAAAAAGATGTTGCGACTCTAGAAAGAGTGCAGAGAAGAGCAACGAAGAAGATCAGGGGACTGGAGGCTAAAGCATACAAGGAACGGTTGCTGGAATTGGGGGTGTCTAGTTTAATGAAGAGAAAGACGAGGGGGTGACAGGATAGCAGTCTTCCAGTATCTCAGGGGCTGCCCCAAAGAAGAGCGAGTCAAGCTCTTCTCCAAAGCGCCTGAAGGCAGGACAAGAAGCCACGGATGGAAACTAACCAAGGAGAAAAGCAACCTGGAATTAAGGAGAAACTTCCTAACAGTGTGGACAATTAACCAGTGGAACAACCTGCCTCCAGAAGCTGTGAATGCTCCAACACTGGGAATTTTTAAGAAGAGACGGGACAGCCTAAGCAGGGGGGTTGGACTAGAAGACCTCCAAGGTCCCTTCCAACTTTCTTATTCTGATAACGAGAGAGAAGAGCATGTCCATCTCCTGGCTGATAGCGTTTCCAAAACACCTTTTGGCCACTAGGAAAAATACAGTACTGCCTGTGCCCAAACAGCAGCTGTTCCTAAATCCATATCCCAAGAATAAAAAAAGGTAAAGGTAAAGGTTCCCCCGCACATGCGTGCTGGTCGTTTCCGACTCTAGGGGCCGGTGCTCGTCTCCGTTTCAAAGCCGAAGAGCCAGCGCTTGTCCGAGGACGTCTCCGTGGTCATGTGGCCGGCACGACTGGACGCCAGAGGCGCACGGAACGCTGTTACCTTCCCACCGGAGTGGTCCCTATTTTTCTACTTGCATTTTTACGTGCTTTCGAACTGCTAGCTTAGGGAGGGTGAATTCTTACATTTCTCATTTTTGGAGCAAGCTGCACTTGTCAATCAATACTCCAAGGCAGTGTGTTAACGCAAAAAAAAAAAAGAGGCCTATTGTCTCTCTTTGTTTTTTTTACACTTTCAGAAAGACCGAGGTCCATAAATATGTGTTTCCTGCCTCCTGGCAACCGAACGACCTTAAATCCAAACGTCCCCTTCTGATACGTATTAAAGGCTTCCTAAATTTCATCCCTCTTGCAATTTTCCCAGTGCCTTTTCACTAGGGCAATTTATCTTGCGCCCTTTCTTCTGTTTAAAAATCCGTTATCTTTGAAAAATGGAAGCTTTGGGCATTAATTTAGGGTGGTGGAATTAACGTGTCAGGGGCGTTAATGAACCCGGGAGCCCTAAATAGCGATTTATATATAATTCACGCTGGAAAGGAACATGAATTACACATAAATAAAGGAAGAGCCGTCTCCTTGCTCAGCTAGGAACCGTGCTGTCACGTGTCTAGAAAGCCGGAGAAAAATGGGAGGTTAAGGTTTAATCTATCGATTAGAAGAGATGTGAGTGTTCGCATTATGTTCTAAGCAAGGAACCCAGTGTTCTTCCTGGGATTTTATCTATGCGGACTTTTTCCCCCCCGTTTTGAGCCGAGGAAACAAAACTTCCAGACCAAAAGTAACAAAAGAGAGTGAGAAAAAGCAAAGAAATGAGTCGCGTGAATTTAGCCTGTGCAAACTTGTGTACCTATATTGGATTTGAAGATTTTTTTAAACTGTTCTGCTTCCTTGTTGCTATTGCAACTAATAGAAGATACCCAGGAGATTTTTTTTTAAGGACTTCCTCTGCGTAACAACGGCAGCTACTGACTGGATCTCCAAACTCGACATTAAACTCTGAAATGTTTTTTTTCCTGTTTTCCTCTTAGGTTTTATAATTGCTTCTTTTTTTAAAAAAAAATGGTTTTAACTGTTCTAACTTGTAAATATGAAGTGCTTTTAATTCTGTGTGTGACCAGCCATACGCTAAATAAATAAATACTATTGAAATGCACGTTAAAACAGGGCAATTTATACGTATGATCCCAGGCACCTGTCCACGTTTCCAGGCCAGCCTGGCTGAGGACCTGAGATAGTTTTGGGGTTCTGTCATCATTTTTCAGAGGTAGCTACACATCCAGTAAGGCCCAGAAAGGGGGAATTCTTGGGGGATTTTGTCCTAAACGGGTATCCCCATTAGGGATTGTTGGATCTGGATTTTTCTGTTGAGGCTCTCCTTTTTGGCAGCTTTATCCTTCTTAAGCAGTGTTTCTCACTCTTGGCAATTTGAGAGTTGAGTGGACTTCAGCTCCCAGAATTCCCCAGCCAGCTAAATGTGAAGATGGGTGGAATTCAGCTCCCAGAATTCCCCAGCCAGCTAAAAGTGAAGATGGGTGGAATTCAGCTCCCAGAATTCCCCAGCCAGCTGAACGTGAAGATTGGTGGACTTCAACTCCCAGAATTCCCCAGCCAGCTGAATGTGAAGATGGGTGGACTTCATTTCCCAGAGTTCCCCAGCCAGCTCTGCTATTTAACTTAAAGATGTATGGATCAACTCCCAGAATTCCCCAGCCAGCCATACTGGATGGGGAGTTCTGGGAGTTGAAGTCCGCCCATCTTCAATTTCTTAAGCTCCATTAAGACATGGCTGTTCTCATGGAATGATGGCTCTGGGCACTGAGAGGATTGTTATCTGGGGTGTATTATTTTAATCCATGTGCCATAATTGAGAAGGTTAGAGTTGATCTGGGACTGAAGCAGCTTCTGAGCTTGAGAAAATAAAAATAAAGCATATCAAGCTGTAAGATCCTATAGTAGGTGAAAGTAGGTAGGTGATTTCGGCCAATATACAGCTTTAAACATCTACAGTTAAAAAAAAAATCACAATATTTCCTTAGTAGTTTCTAAGAAAAGGTTTATTTATTTGTGTGTTCATTCATTCATTCATTCATTCATTCATTCATTCATTCATTCATTCATTCAATGACTATAGCTGCCCGTCTCAAACCAGTCGCTCTGGGTGACGCTACTTAAAGCAAAATTGCAAATAATTGCAGTGTGTGGGAAAAAACAACCCCACCCTGTAACTAGAGAGAGATAAAGCTCAGATTGATGAAGGAGACAACCCACATACACACACACACGCATACATACACAAAAGTCCCTTCTCAGATTATGTTTGAAATAAAAGAGAGATAAAAGTTTGCAAGCTATCTGGGAAATTGCGAACCAGGCCGGAAATTAGCCTTAAGTCCTTGTGCGTAAACTTGACTTCCCTCAAGATCCGTGAAGCCTTATCGGGTCATTCCCAGGGGAAAACAAGCAGTCCGGGCAGATTCTTGTAACATGGGCAGACGTCAATAAAGTGGCCAGCATAGGCTCTTGACATGCAGTTCTGCCTGCTCGCATCTCACACCGGCTGCTCGTATAGATAGCAATTTCTTCATTCCTCCAACCTTCAAGTTGGAGGGGTGAGCTGGGCGGAGGAGAAAATCTGGCTGAAAGTCCTCCAGGGATACTCCTTGGTGGAAAGTGGCTGTGATGACCCAGGGCACAGCACCGAGGCAATGCAGAGTCAGCTGGCAATTCAAACCACCCTTGAATTGCTCCAAGTTTTCCCCAAGTGCTCCCACGTTTCTGGCAAGTCTCCAGACAAAAGAAGACACACGCACACACCTTCAGCCGCCTCTGGCTGCAAGTAGTTTCACAGACAGTCTGATTAGGAGGGAAATTTACTCAAGGCCACAGAGATAACCAGGGACGACGCGTACATCATAAACCTAACGGGTCTGTGGGAATACAAGCTTGCCCGAGCAGCTTCAGAAGAGGAGCTGAAATACAGTCCGAGGTCTTTGAACATCCAAGCAACATGGTCAGTCAGTCCAATGGTCAGAGTTTCCAGGTTTCCCAGCAGAAGTCACAGAACAAGAGATCATCAACAACAAACACAAAACTCCAGGGAATCAGCGTTTGTTCCCAACAAATGCTCCTCCCCACAGCGTCTCCTGAAGTCTCAGTCTCCAGGTGTGCCTTGTGGAGAAGGGCGGAACGCTCTCCTCCGGAGTAGTTGAGCCTGCCTGCGTTGTTCCCTCCTCTCCACTCTCCATGCTCTAGGACAGGGGTAGGCAACCTTGTCTCTATTATGACTTATGGACTTCAACTCCCAGAATTCCTGAGCCAGCATGGGGAACTATGGCCCCCTCATGACTTGCAGACTTCAACTCCCAGAATTCCTGAGTCAGCATGGCTCAGCTTGGAAACCTCTCCCTTTTCCCTCACCATGGCTGCCTCAGGAATTCTGGGAGTTGAAGTCCACAAGTCACGAAGGGGCCATAGTTTCCCATGCTGGCTAAGGAATTCTGGGAGTTGAAGTCCACAAGTCATTGAGGGGGCCATAGTTCCCCATGGTGGCTGAGGAATTCTGGGAGTTGAAGTCCACAAGTCATGAAGGGGCCATAGTTCCCCCATGCTGTCTGAGGAATTTTGGGAGTTGAAGTCCACAAGTCATTGAAAGGGCCATAGTTCCCCATGCTGTCCGAGGAATTTTGGGAGTTGAAGTCCACAAGTCATTGAAGGGGCCATAGTTCCCCATGCTGGCTGAGGAATTCTGGGAGTTGAAGACCACAAGTCATGAAGGGGCCATAGTTCCCCCATGCTGTCTGAGGAATTCTGGGAGTTGAAGTCCACAAGTCATTGAAAGGGCCATAGTTCCCCATGCTGTCTGAGGAATTCTGGGAGTTGAAGTCCACAAGTCATGAAGGGACCATAGTTCCCCATGCTGGCTGAGGAATTCTGGGAGTTGAAGTGCACAAGTCACGAAGGGGCCATAGTTTCCCATGCTGGCTAAGGAATTCTGGGAGTTGAAGTCCACAAGTCATTGAGGGGGCCATAGTTCCCCATGGTGGCTGAGGAATTCTGGGAGTTGAAGTCCACAAGTCATGAAGGGGCCATAGTTCCCCCATGCTGTCTGAGGAATTTTGGGAGTTGAAGTCCACAAGTCATTGAAAGGGCCATAGTTCCCCATGCTGTCCGAGGAATTTTGGGAGTTGAAGTCCACAAGTCATTGAAGGGGCCATAGTTCCCCATGCTGGCTGAGGAATTCTGGGAGTTGAAGACCACAAGTCATGAAGGGGCCATAGTTCCCCCATGCTGTCTGAGGAATTCTGGGAGTTGAAGTCCACAAGTCATTGAAAGGGCCATAGTTCCCCATGCTGGCTGAGGAATTCTGGGAGTTGAAGTCCACAAGTCATGAAGGGACCATAGTTCCCCATGCTGGCTGAGGAATTCTGGGAGTTGAAGTGCACAAGTTATGAAGGCGCCATAGTTCCCACATGCTGGCTCAGGAATTCTGGGAATTGAAGTCCATGAGCCATAAAAGAGCCAAGGTTGCCTACTCCTGCTCCAGGAGCAGCTGGGGTTGGGCCTTGCTCATCATCTGAGTTCAGTCTCCCCTGTTCCTCCTGTCCCAATCCTGAAGGCCCCTGGCCTGCCTCAGCCTGCTCTTCCGCACGTTCCTCTGAAGCCACAGACCCCTCTCTCTGGACCTCCACAGGGTCCCCTTCCAGCTCATTTTCCTCTGCAGATTCACTCTCCGACGGAGGCATTGACACCGGCTCTGAACTTGGTTCTCCACTCTCTGAGTCCAGGTCTTTAACCCGGGCACACGCTAACTATGGTCTGTCGCCCGGTGGCAAATTGGAAGCACCCCGCCGTTCGACGGAGGTGACATCTGGCGAGCTCAAAGCAAGGGATGGGACGTTGGACGTGGTTCCTGGAGAAAAAGGACATTTTGCTGGGCAAAACATCAAGTGCTCCGCAGTGCTGAGATTGACCAGGGCTGTCTGTGTCAGCCTAGGAATATAGAACATGGACTAATCAGGCTGGAAGGGTCCTTAGAGATCTTCTAGTCCAGCCCCCTGCTCCAGCAGAAGAAATGGTTGTCTTGTCTCTTCTTGAAAGAAAAAAAAAACTCCGGGGATGGAGTGCCCACAACTTATGGGGGGAAGCTGACGGATTGCTCTCACTTTCAGGAAATTTCTCCTTAGTTTCAAGTTGCTTCTCTCCTGGATTGTTTCCCATCTGTTCTTTCTTGTCCTGCCCTCGGGTGCTTTGGGGAACAGGTGGCCACCCCCCCCCCCCCGCTGCCTTCTTTTCTCTGACCAAAATCAGAAAGAATAAGGGCCTCTCACTTATTTTGGCCGGGTCATTCGAGGGAATTCACGGGAGAAAAGCGACGATGTTGGGAAGGGTTAGTGGGCACAGGAAAGCAGGCTGCCAAAGAACGTGGTGGCTGAACACCATCAAAGCCGACACCAGCAAGAGCATAGAAAAACTCTAAGTAGTAGTGCATGATCAGAAAAGGTGGAGAGACCTGGCCCATAGAATCACCAAGATAATAATAATAATAATAATAATAATAATAATAATAATAATAATAATAATAATAATAATAATAATAATATGATGATGATGATGATGATGATGATGATGATGATGATGATGATGGAAGGGACCTTAGAGGTCATCTAGTCAGGCAGGAAACCCTACACCATTTCAGACAAATGGCTGTCCAGTCTCTTCTTAAAGACTTCCAGTGTTGGAGCATTCACACCTTCTGGAGGCAGGTTGTTCCACTGGCTAATTGTTCTAACTGTCAGGAAGTTTCTCCTTACTTCCAAGTTGCTTCTCTCCTTGATGAGTTTCCATCCGTGGCTTCTTCTCCTGCCTTTGGGCGCTTTGGAGACTAGCTTGACTCCCTCTTCTTTGGGGCAGCCCCTGAGATACTGGAAGACTGCTATCATGTCCCCCCTCGCCCTTCTCTTCATTAAACTGGGCAGACCCAATTCCAGCAACCGTTCCCTATATGTTTTAGCCTCCAGTCCCCCAATCATCTTTGTTGCTCTTCTCTGTACCCTTTCTAGAGTCTTGACCTCTTTTTTACATCGTGGTGACCAAAACAAGTGTGGCCTTACCAAGGCCTTGTAAAGTAGTATTAACTCTTCACGTGATCTCGATTCTATCCCTCCCTTAATGCAGCCCAGCACTGTGTTGGTTTTTTTTTGGCAGCTGCAGCAACTGCTTCCTTATATGATCGTCATCATCTCTGTAGCAGCCCCCCCAAATGCTGGAAGACTGCTTCATGTCCCCCCAATCCTTCTCTTCTGTAGGGCAGAAGAAGAAACAAGGGGTGGAAACTAATCAAGGAGAGAAGCAACCTGGAACTAAGGAGAAACTTCCTAACAGTGAGGACAATTAACCAGTGGAACTCCTTGCCTCCAGAAGCTGTGAATGCTCCAACACTGGAAGCTTTTAAGAAGAGACTGTACAGCCATTTGCCTGAAATGGTAGAGGGTTCCCTGCCTGAGCAGGAGGTTGGACTAGATGATCTCCAAGCCCCCTTCCAGCTCAATTCTGAATTGGGGGAAAAACAAAAGGTTAGACATACCTAGTTCTTTAGTTTCCAGACCCCTGGTCATCTTCCCGGTTGTGGTAAGAATGCAACCTCCCCCAATCCTTTTTATTATGCCGCGCCCCCCCAAATCACAAGAAAAGGTCCCTTCCATCATCATCATCATTATTATTATTATTATTATTATTATTATTATTATTAAGCCCTTTGGAACCAACTTCCCCTTGAGCTTCGGATGGCCCCGGACCTCCGGTCCTTTCGCCGCGACCTCAAAACTTTTCTCTTCCATCAGGCTGACCTGGATTGATGATGGGTTTTTAAATATGTTTTAATTTTTAACTGTAGTTAATTTATTTTGGGGCTGCTATTTAATTCTTTTTAAATTTTTGTATTGTTGTTTTTTATTGTTGTAAGTCGCCCTGAGTCCTTCGGGAGATAGGGCGGCATATAAGTCCCAATAAATAAATAAATAAATAAATAAATAAATAAATAAATAAATAAATAAATAATAATAATAATAATTATTATTATTATTATCATTATCTCTCCCTGGCTATTGCAAAAAGAGGAAACGTTGCCTCAAACCTGCCTATGAAAGGCAATAGACAGACTGTAAATAGCAGGGTAAAAACCAATCACATTTGTTTGGCAGGATCAAAGCCCAAGGAAGCCAGTATTTTAGACCCACTGCCAGCCTTTGCGAAACAAGCCAAAGCAACGAATGACAAAAGCACACAAAGCAAGCCTCCAAATTACGAAACGCTGTAAAACCGTACCAAAAAAAAATAAAAATCCTTGCACTCATCGAATCAATTTTTTCAGCTTTATCCCAGAACTCCGGGCTGTTGTTGATCCTGCTCATCCATCAACTTTATTTTTTAGGGATTTGATTTAATCTTTTTAATTGTTTTTTAACTTTTGTATCGATCTTTGTTTTAAATACCCTGTAAACCGCCCTGAGTCCTTCGGGAAAGGGCGGTATATAAATCCAATAAAAATAAATAAAATGAAATAAATAAACTTTCTTCCTGAAGCAGCCTCCATTTCATTCCCGGCTTGGAACCGGTGCTGATTTTTCTTTTCAACGTCTATATCGTGACATCCTACCTAGCTTCAGGTGGTGGCATCTCCATCCTTCTCCTGCAGTTCCTGGGGACAATTTTGTGACACCCCCGCGCCCCCCCCTCCAGATCAATGCATGATGAATACCTCCAGCTGGGTTGGCCGGCTTGGGGGGGGGGAAACCCCTTACTTTTGACAAACTGCAACAGAGTCAAGCTTTCTTCTTCCTGGCTTTGATTCTTAAGCCGCTCGGCAACTTCTTCTTTGGTCATGTCGGCAATGCTCTTCCGGGCGGCTTCATCCTACGGAGAGGGAAATTGGAAATTGAAAAGGACTAGGCTGCTTCCGGGAGACTTCATCAATCAATCAATTACATCTAGGCAGGAGAAACCCCAAGGTACAAGTACAGACTGGGCGAGACACGGCTCAAAAACAGCAACTGCGAGAGGGGACCTCGGAGTCCCAGTGGGCGATCGCTTGACCGTGAGCCGGCCGTGTGCGGCTGCAGCCAAAAAAGCTCACACAATCCTGGGTTGCCTAAAGAGAGGCGTAGGAGCAAGATCTCGGCGAAGGATTAGTACCGCTTTATAAAACCCCGGTGAGGCCACACACACCTGCAGTACTGCAGCCAATTTTGGTCGCCATATCACAAAAAAGCATATAAGTCCCCCAAATAAATAAAGAAATAAATAAAGGATGTTGAGAGTTTGGAAAAAGTTCAGAGAGGAGCAACTAAGGCGATCCAAGGCCTGGAGACCAAAACGTACGAAGAAGGGCTGCGGGACCTAGGTTTGGCTAGTCTAAAGAGAAGAAGAAATAGGGGAGACAGGATAGCAGGATTCTAGTATTTGAGGGGTGCCACAAAGAAGAGGGGGTCAAGTCGTTCTCCAAAGCACCAGAGGGTAGGACCAGAAACAACAGTTGGATACTCATCAAGGAGAGAAGCAACCTGGAATTAGGGAGAAGCTTCCTGACAGTGAAGACAATTAACCAGTGGAACAGCTTTGCCTCCAGAAATCGTGGGCGCTCCGTCACTGGAGGTTTTAAAGAAGAGGCTAGACAATCATCTGTCTGAGATTGTATAGGTTCTCCTGCTTGAGCGGGGGGCTGGACTAGAAGACCTCCATGGTCCCTTCCAGCTCTATTCTATTCAATGCAGCAACTCAGCTCTCCAGAGGAACCCATAATTGACCCTAAGCAAGGGTTCTAAAAGTCAGAAGGACTCCCTGCCACTAGATCCGGCACATGGACCTGAGTTTCTGAAGATAATTTTGTTTCTTCGATTTACAACAGAGAGGCCTCAACTCACCACCGCCACCCAGCCCAAAATTCCTGCTGGCTGAGGGGGGACGGTTGTTAAGTGAATTTGGCCCCGTGTTACGACCTTTCCTGCCACCACGGTTAAATAAATCGCTGCGCTTATTAAGTTCGTCACACGGTTGTTCAGTGAATCTGGCTTCCACACTGACTTTGCTTGTCAGAAGGTCGCAAAAGGGGACACTGCGACCGTCGTAAATATCAGTCAGTTGCCAAGGATATGAATTTTAATCACGTGACCATGGGGATGCTGTAACGGTCGTAAGTGTGAAAAACAAACATCAGTCAGTTTTTTTTCATCTCCGTTGTAACTTGGAAAGGTCACTAAATGAATGACTGTAAGTCAAGGACTACTTGTATCAAAACGACTCTGGGCAGCTGATGTTGCAGCCTTCCTTTCCCCCTTTTGACACCCAACTGTTCCCATATAGTTATTTAGAACAGAATAGAATAGAATAGAATAGAATAGAATAGAATAGAATAGAATAGAATAGAATAGAATAGAATAGAATAGAATAGAATAGAAAATATGGAATAGAATAGAAAATATGGAATAGAATAGAATAGAATAGAATAGAATAGAATAGAATAGAATAGAATAGAATAGAATAGAAAATATGGAATAGAATAGAATAGAATAGAATAGAATAGAATAGAATAGAATAGAATAGAATAGAATAGAATAGAATAGAATAGAAAATATGGAATAGAATAGAATAGAATAGAATAGAATAGAATAGAATAGAATAGAATAGAATAGAATAGAATAGAATAGAATAGAATAGAATAGAATAGAATAGAACAAAGCTGGAAGGGACCTTGGAGGTCTTCTAGTCCAACCCCCCGCTCAAGCAGAAGAACCTATACCAGGGGTCAGCAACCTGAAACAGTGAAAGAGCCACTCGGAACCGGTTCCCTCACAAAAGGAAAAACTGGGAGCCGCAAAAAATGCGTGCGCATGCGTGTACGTGCGTGCATGCGCAGAACAGGGTTTGACTGAAGAGTGTAGACAAGGCGAGATATGCACCTACCCTGCATATTTGAATTGATTGGTTGAACTTTTTTAGTCCCACTTTTTTTTTTGGACTGCACATGGCAGAGGACTGGGAGCCGCAGGAGACGGCTGAAAAAGCCACATGTGGCTCCGGAGCCGCGGGTTGCAGACCTGTGACCTAGACCATCTCAGACAAGTGACTGTCTAGTCTCTTCTTAAAAATCTCCAGTGATGGAGCGTCCATGATTTCTAGTGGCAAGCTGTTCCACTGGTTAATTGTCCTCACTGTCATGAAGTTTCTCCTTAATTCCAGGTTGCTTCTCTCTTTGGTCAGTTTCCAACCATCGTTTCTCGTCCTTCCCTCTGGTGCTCTGGTGAACAACGTGACCCCCTCCTCTTCTTTGGGACAGTCCCTGAGATACTGGAACGCTGCTATCGTGTCTCCCCTATTTCTTCTTTTCTTTAGACTAGCCAAACCCAAGTCCCGCAGCCGTTCTTCGTACGTTTCGGTCTCCAGGCCTTGCATCACCTTAGTTGCTCTTCTCTGAACTTTTTCCAACATCTCTCAACATCTTTTTCGTGATACGGTGACCCAAACTGGCCGCGGCGTTCCAGGTGTGGCCTCACCAGGGTTTGATCAAGCGGTGCCAATGCTTCGCGTGATCTTGATTCCATGCCTCTGTTCTAATTTGTATCCCACCTTTATTATTATTATTTTTTACAAACGTCCCAAAGACAATTTTTTTTCCAAAAGGCAGATGGGCTTTCTTGGGGGTTTTCCCCCGCCCCGCCCCCCCCACTTCGAAAATGTTTCATTTCACATCCAAGGAGTTTCTTCGGAGCTAACGTTTTTTTTAAAAAGAGCTAACTTATTACAGGGGGGCTTTGTAGTAAGAGGCTGATAAAAGGCAAGAGTTTATCTCCGCATGGTAATGAGAAGCCGGAGATAGCAAAAGCCAGCCAGGAGTTGAAGGAAGGGCTCTGCCAGAAGCAGCCGCATCGGACTAAGATAATAGAGGCTCTCCTAACCTTTTGAAACGGTCACAAACGCTCTAAAAATAATAATAAAAAGAAGAAGAAGATGCAATTTGCGATAAACCGTTTGGAAGATTTCGGTGTGTTTCGGGAGGCGAAGGTAGGAAAGGACGGAGGACGTTAAGAGTCGAGCAGAGATATCAAGACCCCAGTCCCAAGAAGAGGAAAAATCAAACGTCCTTAGAGAAAAGGGTTCTCTGCAGGGCTAAGGTGGGAATAAATCAATGAAATAGATTAAGCCACAATCCCAGGGGCAGATGGCTCATCAAAGGAACAACTTCATAGAAGTAATTGAAGAGAATCACTGTAGGTCAGGATTGCACTCTGGAGCCCTGGGTGCCCTCTGGGCTTGGTTCTTTTCCTGTAGACGTTTCATTACCCTGCTAGGTAATGTCGTCAATGCAGGAAGGGTGGGGGGATTGCAGAGAGAAGGAAGGGGAGGAGGAGGAGGAGGAGGAGGAGGAGGAGGAGGAGGAGGAGGAGGAGGAAGACCGTGGGTTCCTTGGTGCTCTCTGAGCTTGGCGGTTTTCTTGCAGAAGTTTCATTACCCAGTTAGGCAACATCATCGGTCTCTAAGATGGAGGAGGAGGGGGAGGAGGAGGAGGAGGAGGAGGAGGAGGAGGAGGAGGAGGAGGAGGAGGAGGAGGAGGAGGAGGATGACGACTGTTGGGTCTTTGGTGCTCTTTAAGCTTGGCTGCTTTCTTGCAGATATTTCATTTATTTATTTATTTATTTTATTAAATTTATATACCGCCCTATTCCCGTAGGACTCAGGGCAGTTTACAGGGAGAGTTAAAAACAAACATGCAAAAGTTAAAATCAGATTAAAATTAATTAGATCAAGTCCCCAATTTAAACTAAAACCCAAAAAACTTAAAACCCCTCAGTCTGGGCCAGACAGCTCGAAGAGCCAGGTTTTCAGGTCCCGGCGAAATGAACAAAGGTTGGGGGCAGTCCTAAGTTCCATTGGGAGTTGGTTCCATAGGGCCGGCGTGCCCACAGAGAACGCTCTTCCCCTGGGAATAACCCGCCGGCATTCCTTAACCGGCGGTATCCTGAGAAGGCCCTCCCTGTGGGAGCGCACAGGACGAAGGGAGCATTTCCTGCCATTGCACTGATAATGTCCCCTAGTTGGGTCATGAAACGTCTGCTAGGAAACAACCAAGCGCGGAGAGCACCGAGGACCCCACAGAAGAAAAACTGGCAAGTTTTACCAAGCTGGAGGTGACTTTTGGAATTCTCAAAAGCAGTATGGCAGGAACTGTCCTTCTGCTTCAGTATGACCAATATTTTAATTAAAGAAAGGGGAGAGTCGCTGAATTGGACACCAACTGCAAACTTCTGCTTCACCTACACCAGGGGTAGGCAACCTTGGCTCTTTTATAACTCGTGGATTTCAACTCCCAGAATTCCTCAGCCACCATGGGGAACTATGGCCCTTTCATGACTTGTGGACTTCAACTCCCAGAATTCCTCAGCCAGCATGGGGGAACTATGGCCCCTTCATGACTCGTGGACTTCAACTCCCAGAATTCCTGAGCCAGCATGGGGGAACTATGGCCCCTTCATGACTGGTGGACTTCATCTCCCAGAATTCCTGAGCCAGCATGGGGGAACTATGGCCCCTTCATGACTCGTGGACTTCAACTCCCAGAATTCCTGAGCCAGCATGGGGAAAACTTTTGCCCCCTCATGACTCGTGGACTTCAACTCTCAGAATCTCTCAGCCAGCATGGGGGAACTATGGCTCCTTCATGACTTGCAGACTTCAACTCCCAGAATTCCTCAGCCACCATGGGGGAACTATGGCCCCTTCATGACTTGCAGACTTCAACTCCCAGAATTCCTCAGCCACCATGGGGAAGTATGGCCCCTTCATGACTTGTGGACTTCAACTCCCAGAGTTCCTCAGCCAGCATGGGTGAACTATGGCCCCTTCATGACTTGTGGACTTCAACTCCCAGAATTCCTGAGCCAGCATGAGGGAAATTTGGCCCCTTCATGACTCGTGGACTTCAACTCCCAGAATTCCTCAGCCACCATGGGGAACTATGACCCCTTCATGACTCGTGGACATCAACTCCCAGAATTTCTGAGCCAGCATGAGGGAAACTTTGGCCCTTTATGACTTGTGGACTTCAACTCCCAGAATTCCTCAGCCAACATGGCTCAGCTTGGAAACCTCTCCCTTTCCCCTCAGCATGGCTGGCTCAGGAATTCTGGGAGTTGAAGTCCACGAGTCATAAAATAGCCAAGGTTGCCCACCGCTGACCTACAACATCTCAGACAAGTGTCTTTCTAGTCTCTTCTTAGAAACCTCCATTGATGGAGCCCCCACCATTTCTGGTGGCAAGCTGTTCCACTGGTTAATTGTCCTCACTGTCAGGAAGTTTCTCCTTAATTCCAGGTCGCTTGTCTCTTTGGTCAGTTTCCAAATCTAAATGATATCGGTTGCATTCAGACTCACTTGACAAACCTAGAAGGAATAACATTGGGGTGTCTGCTAGTCTGCCCACTTCCTTGACCAGTAAGGTGAGGCAGAAGGAAAAGGCAGTGGTCTTAAACGACAGGACGGGAAAGGGGCTACCGAGAGATAGGCAAACGTCCAGGGTTTTGAGCAGATTCGAGATACTACTTGTACTTAAGACCGCAAAACAACCCAGCCGAAGAAATGTATGACTTTGCAGCACAGATGATTAAATCACAGACATTCAAGCGGAGAGAACACAATAACTCAATTTGAAAAAGAGGATTTAGCAAGAGGCAGATCCTTGCAATATAAAGCGTAAAGATACTGTCTATGCTGCTTAAAGGCAAGAGGCCCCTAAATTCCTTAGTCTTCAACGCAACAGAGAAGATGAAAAGATTAAACTAAATCTCTCGGAGGGGATGGATAGGTTCCGATGACTTTTGGAGATATAGATCCCCTTCTTGGATCGGCAGTAAAGCTAAAACGTTAGTGAAAGGCTAGATTGCAATGCCACATGTTAGGATCACGACAAAATCCCCAATTCTGCTTTCCGACACTGGGGGTGAGTACAGAATGAATGATATACTGGGAAACTCCAAGGGAGGAAGGATTTGAGCTGGAGAGAACATTTCCACGGAGGTCCAAGCAGAGAGAATAGAATAGAATAGAATAGAATAGAATAGAATAGAATAGAATAGAATAGAATAGAATAGAATAGAATAGAATAGAATAGAATAGAATAGAATAGAATAGAATAGAATAGAATAGAATAAAGAATTAATAGAATAGAATTAAGAATTAATAGAATAGAATAGAATAGAATAGAATTAAGAATTAATAGAATAGAATAGAATAGAATAGAATTAAGAATAGAATAGAATAGAATAGAATAGAATAGAATAGAATTAAGAATAGAATAGAATAGAATAGAATAGAATAGAATAGAATAGAATAGAATAGAATAGAATAGAATAGAATGGAATGGAATGGAATGGAATGGAATGGAATGGAATGGAATGGAATGGAATGGAATGGAATGGAATGGAATGGAATAGAATAGAAAAGAATAGAAATACAGAATCAAATAGAATAGAATAGTAGCTGGAAGGGACCTTGGAGGTCTTCTAGTCCAGCCCCCTGTTCAAGCAAGAGAACCTATACCATCTCAGACAGTTGACTGTCTAGCCTCTTCTTAAAAATCTCCAGTGATGGAGCACCCACGATTTCTGGTGGCAAGCGGTTCCACTGGTTAATTGTCCTCCCTGTCAGAAAGTTTCTCCTTAATTCCAGGTTTCTTCTCTCTTTGTTCAATTTCCAACCATTGTTTCTTGTCCTGCCCTCTGGTGCCTTGCAGAATAATTTGACCCCCTCTTCTTTGGGGCAGCCCCTCAAATACTGGAGTAAAATAGAATAAGATAGAAAGATTGTCCTGCAGACAGAAGACAAGGGACGTGGTTACGGATGCAGAATCCACCACAAAGGTTCTTGGCAGAGCTCCGGACCGCCATCAGTTTGCAGACGTCCATGGCTATCCAAGGTCACCCCGAGAAGTCCAGATGAATTACGGCGCCGAAAGAACTCCGGCGGGCGCTCTCTCAAAAGCTTGGAAGCCGAGCCAAGCCTGAAGGGCTCATGAAAGCTCAGTAGATCCTTGGATCTTGCCAGAAGGAATCTGGCCAAGTCTGCCAATGGAGATGCCACAGAGGAAGAGGTTGAAAAAGGATCGTAGGGTCAGGGGGATGCTGCAACGGTCCTAACTGTGAAAGTCCCTTTTTTTTTCCCCCCAGTGCTGGCAGCCGGGATAATGAAACACAGCAATGGTCTTTAGCTGCCAGGCTCATTCTGGGCTCCTTTCGCAAGCTAAATTTGTTGGCCAAAGTTTCTGTTGCCTGTTGTGTTTCTGTTGTGGAGTGTAGGGAAGAAAGCAATTACACTGCTTGGCAAGCAGCCAAGACAACCAAGAAACACTGCCGGGGTGGACAGGCGATCCGGAGACAACAAAGGTCTCAGCTTTGGGTCTTGCTGGGAATTCCAGGTGTTGCAACCTCAGGCTACTCGGGGCCAACTGCCAGAAATCCCTGGATAGTCATGTTGTCTGAGACGGTATAGGCTCTCCTGCTTGAGCGGGGGGCTGGACTAGAAGACCTCCAAGGTCCCTTCCAGCTCCTATTCTATTCTGTTCTGTTCTATTCTCTTTGTAATTCTATTCTATTCTATTCTATTCTATTCTATTCTATTCTATTCTATTCTATTCTATTCTATTCTATTCTATTCTATTCCTATTTCTTTTTCTATTCTATTTCTATTCCTTTACTATTTCCATTCCTATTTCTATTCTATTCTATTCTATTCTATTCTATTCTATTCTATTCTATTCTATTCTATTCCATTCCATTCCATTCCATTCCATATTTTCTATTCTATTCTATTCTATTCTATTCTATTCTATTCTATTCTATTCTATTCTATTCTATTCTATTCTATTCCATTCTATTCTATTCTATTCTATTCCTATTTCTTTTTCTATTCTATTTCTATTCCTTTACTATTTCCATTCCTATTTCTATTCTATTCTATTCTATTCTATTCTATTCTATTCTATTCTATTCTATTCTATTCCATTCCATTCCATTCCATTCCATATTTTCTATTCTATTCTATTCTATTCTATTCTATTCTATTCTATTCTATTCTATTCTATTCTATTCTATTCTATTCTATTCTATTCTATTCTATTCTATTCCTGGCCGGCATCAACTTCCCTCCGTCCAGTGCGCTCCCACAGAGGGTGCCTCCTCAGGGTGCCGCCGATCAAAGAATGCCGATTGGTGACCCCCAGGGGGAGGGCGTTCTCTGTGGGCACGCCAGACCTGTGGAACCGCTTGCCGGTTGAGCTCCGGATGGCCCCCGACCTTCGCTCCTTCTGGCGCGATCTAAAAACTTATTTATTTGAGCAATCTGACCTGGTCTGATGGGTTAGGGTTGGGGTTTTAATATGTTTTAATTAATTATTGTTTTAAACTTGGGCATAATATTTAATCGTTTTTTAACTTTTGTATTTTGTTTTTATATTTATTGCCCTGTACACCGCCCTGAGTCCTTCGGGAGAAGGGCGGTATAAAAATATTTTAAATAAATAAATAAAAATATTTCTTTTTCTATTCTATTTCTATTCTTTTTCTATTCCTTTTCTATTCCTATTCCTCTTCTATTCTATTCTATTTCCCGTCGTCAAGTGTTCAAAATCCAGACGCTTGGCAGCTGGCGTGTACTTAGGATGGTTGCAAAATGTCCCAGGGTCACGTGATCCCCTTCTGACCAGCAAACTCAATGGAGAAGAAGGACTCACTTAACAACCGGTTTACTAACTTAACAATTCAGTTAACAACTGTGGCAAGGAAAGTTATAAAACGGGCCAAAACTCCCTAAATAACTGTCTCGCTTAGCAACATAAATTTTGGACTCAGTTGTGGTCACATGTCAAGGACTACCTGTAGATCTCCCCTCTTTTTTTTTTTTAATGGAGTCTTGTTTGTTTGGGCAAACCATCCACATACTCCCAGTGAGGCTGATGGAAGTTTTTCCTAGCCAGTTTTTCATTCCCATTTTGCTTTGATATGAGAAGTAAATATATATTTTGATATAAAACTTTCCACGCCGCCGTCCTGATTTTTACAGGCTGTCCTCAACTTACAGTCATTGGCACTGAATGGTGGTTAACCACCAGTCTGTATTGTGTCCTTCGTTTCTCACCAAACAAAGTTTCCACAAGATCTGTGGTGTTGGTTCAACTCAGGCAGGGAGGCGACCCAGAATATGTGAGTCTGTTTAAACAGAGTAAACAGAATAAAAGAGCTGGAAGGGACCTTGGAGGTCTTCTAGTCCAACCCCCTGCTCAAGCAGGAGAACCTATTCCATTTCAGACAAATGGCTGTTCGGTCTCTTCTTGAAGACCTCCAGTCATGGAGCATTCACAAGTTCTGGAGGCAGGTTGTTCCACTGGTTAGTTGTTCTAACTGTCAGGAAGTTTCTCCTTAGTTCTAAGTTGCTTCTCTCCTTGACTAGTTTCCATCCGTTGCTTCTTCTCCTGTCTTCAGACGCTTTGGAGAATAGCTTGACTTCTTTGGGGCAGCCCCTGAGATATTGGAAGGCTGCTATCATGTCCCCCCTCGTCCTTCTCTTCATTAAACTGGACAGACCCAATTCCAGCAACCGTTCCTTATATGTTTTAGCCTCCAGTCCCCTAATCATCTTTGTTGCTCTTCTCTGCACTCTTTCCAGAGTCTCAACATCTTTTTTACATCGTGGTGACTAAAACCGGATGCCACATTCCAAGTGTGGCCTTACCAAGGCCTTGTAAAGTGGTATTAACACTTCACGTGATCTCGATTCTATCCCTCTGTTAATGCAGCCTGGCACTGTGCTGTTGGCTTTTTTGGCAGCTGCCGCACACGGCTGGCTCCTATTTAAGGGATGGTCTACTAGGACTCCAAGTTCCCTCTCACAGTTGCTACTTTTGAGCAAGGTACCACCTATACTATACCTGTGCATTTGATTTTTCTTGCCTAAATGTAGAACCTTCCTTTTTTCAACCATTGAATTTGACAGAAGACCAAGGATCTCAGCAAGTGGGACCTTGAAGGCGGCCTTACAGGATCTCTTGTCATGTGTAAATATTTCACTTTCCAACTGACAAGGAGCCTCAGCGTTTAATGAGCCTGCATGTGGCAACGATGCTTTGACGTTCTCCGATGGGTCCTTACCTCTTTGGGCATTTCTCTCGGGAAGAAAAAATAAGGAATTGAGGCGATGGCCACCATGCTGGCAGCAAAAATGAAGCCCAGCCACCAGGCCCCAACCCATCGCGGATCCTTGTTGGTGATAAGGACTTCCGCTGAAACAAAAGAGAGAGGAACTAAGATGGCTGAAATCACTGGTTAAACTCAGTTTCCCAGATGTTCCAATAACCGTGGTAGAAGTCATGAGTTCCCCAATCCTGTTCAACCGGAGGTCATCCAGATGAGTTGGACTACAGCTCCAATTATCCTTCCCCTCTGCGTGGCCACCTGGAGGATGCCACGTGGGGAACAGCAGACTTAACTCTTGCTAGGAATCAGGGGTGTCTGCGGGAGGGGGGGTCAAAAGAGTCAAAATGGCCACCTGGAGGATGCCACGTTGGGAACAGCAGATTTAACTCTTGCTGAGAATCCCTAGTTGATGATGACCATCGGTGCTGTCTGTGGGAGGGGGTCAAAGGACTCAAAATGGCCACCTGGAGGATGCCACGTTGGGAACAGCTGAGCTATCACTTGCTAGGAATTGGGATATCCACAAGGAAGGGGTCAAAAAAGCCAAAATGGCAGCCGTAACCATGCAGTCTCCTTTTTAACGTGCGTTGCAGATTCGACTGCAGGATTGTAGCCGCCATCTTGACTTTCCTGCCCCCCCCACCCCCGTGACACCCCCGTTAGGAAAGTGCAAACAGGTTGTGGATGCCCACACCCAACTATCCACAGTGTGATTCTCTCCTGCCTTCCTTTCTTTTCTGCGAGTGCTTTTTGCGACGTTTTCTCGAAGAGGTTTTCGCTACCCAACTAGGTAACCTCATCAGGGCTAGGAGGGAGAAGGAGCTGTTTATATACAAGTGGCTTTGGGGCTGTTGTGTACTGTTTGTCTGAGTTGGCAACTCCTTGACCAGGCCAAAAAGGAAACAAAAAGATCACGACGGCAACCAACGCCCAGATAATAATAATAATAATAACAATAACAATAACAATAACAATAACAATAACAATAACAATAACAATAACAATAACAATAACAATAATAATAATAATAATAATAATAATAATAATAATAATAATAATAATAATAATAATTTAATTTTTATACCGCCCTTCTCCCGAAGGACTCAGGGCGGTGTACAGGGCAATACAATAAAATACAATGTATAAAAATTAAAAGAAATATTAAATACAGTAGCCCAATTAAATAGATTAATACAAAATGTTAAAATACCCCTAACCCATCGCAGAGATTAACCCCAAGATCAATGCTAAATCAACAATCCAGCAGTAAGCAACAACCAGTCGGGGAACTATCATCTCGGAGATACAAGCTAACATGAAACAGCAAAGAAGAGCCAACAGCGACAGGGCAAGCCACGTGTGTGTAAACAAAGAACAAGCTCTCTTCCAGCACTGATGATCATCATCAATTAGGGATATACTGTACAGGATCTATTTTCTCAGGAATCTGCCCGGGTAGAAGGCTGGTCCACTCACCTGAGGACACTTTGTCAATGTCGACATAGAAACGGAGCATAAACGACCCCAAGATGAAGGCGATGGCAGGGCCGAGGGCGGTGGCCGCAAAAATAAAGCCTGGGCACAAGAGAAAAAGAGGAATAATAATAATAACAACAACAACAACAGCAGCAATATTACAGGCTGGCCAGTGCAGACACGTGTGTGCGCGCACACATACACACCACTTGTGCTACTACCATGGCCACGGGGCGTGAAAACAGGATGCCGTGCCGTACGGTGCAAAAACAGGTGGCTGACACACCTTGGGGTGTGAAAACAGGACACCACGCTCGGTACGTGAAAATGGGATGCCACCACGCCTCGGTGCGCAAAAACAGGCTGACGCAACGCCCCAGGGCACAGAAACAGGGTGCTGTGCACAAGAAGAGGGCAGGGCTAACGTGTCAACGCTGCTAACCTCGGATGTTCTTGCTTTGACAATATATGGAGATGCAGCCATTTTTACTTAACTTGTGTGTTACTCTTAGAGTTAGAGTTAGAGGATACTGGGGTGGTGGGGAGAGAAGGAAGCATGTGTATGGGAATTAGTTAGACGCAACAAGATCGTAGCAGTGTGCGATTCAAGGTTGTTTGAAAGAAGAGATGATTAAAAAACGGCGGGTTGGAGAACTGGAGGGAAAGCCTGCATTTCCAACTAATTGGAGAAGGTGATTTATGACCGTCAATTAGAGGAGGGAATTGTGCTTTGACACTATGTGTTCAGGGGAGAACTCAAGATTTTGGAATCGACCATGTACGTGCCAATGCTATGCTACTCAAATAAAGATTCTGTAAAGTAAATCCCGAAGTGCCGCGTAACAGACTGAGCGCCTGTTACTCGTCCCAGCTTCTGCCCACCTAGCAGTTTGAAAGCACGTAAAAAGGCAAGTAGAAAAATAGGGACCACTCCGGTGGGAAGGTAACAGCGCTCCGTGCGCCTTTGGCATCTAGTCATGCCGGCCACATGACCACGGAGACGTCCTCGGACAAGCGCTGGCTCTTCGGCTTTGAAACGGAGATGAGCACTGGCCCCTAGAGTCGGAAACGACCAGCACGCATGTGCGGGGGAACCTTTACCTTTTACCTTCAAAGTAAACAGCGCCTCAAAGTTCTTTGAAGAGTTTCACCTGTCAGAACCATGCCGTAACGAGTGTCGCGCAAGCACTAGCCTCGCCCCAGTTGCGTCACGTGCACACTTGTGGCCCCGTGTGTGCACGTGCACGCGCGCGCGTGCGCCTAAAATGCTTCCCCCTCCCTTCCCCTCCGCTCCGCCAACCAAGGAAGCTTGGTGGCCTCTGCTCTAGTGGTTTTCGTTAGTTGCTGTTCCTAGGAACGTACCTATGTAGAGAGGCGAGTTGGTGGCGCTGGCGTAGTCGTCTATGTAGGAGATGCCGAAGGGCTGGATGGGCACCCCACCGATGCCCAGCAAGGTCTGCCCAAAGAGGAGCAACATCAGGACCACGTCGCTCTCCCTCTGGCGGCCAGTGCAGACGTCCGTCACCGGTCCTTTCCGGTGTGGAAGACAGATATCGCTGCTGTTACTCAAGGAACCTGGTTAGATGAGTTAAGACAAGAAAACCTAAGTTACTCTTGGTTCCAATACACCCAACTGAAAGCTAGGTGGAAGCTGGATCAGAAGGTTGGCATTACAAATACAGATGAAAACATAGTAAAACAAATTAGAGATTTAAATCGTGCACATATAAAGAGGATATATAATGTTTTGATTGAATTGGACTCGGAAACGGAATTATTTATTTATTTATTTATTTTATTTAATTTGTATACCGCCCTTCTCCCGAAGGACTCAGGGCGGTGAACAGGGCAATAAATACCAAAATACAAAAATTAAGAACAGATTAAACCATAGTGCCCAAATACAATAAATAAATTACTTAAAAACAATAATTAAAACCCGAACCCATCAGACAAGGCCGGCTTGTTCAAACAAATAGGTTTTTAGATCACGTCGGAAGGAGCGAAGGTCGGGAGCCATCCGGAGCTCAACCGGTAAACGGTTCCACAGGTCAGGCGCACCCACAGAGAATTAGTTAAAGATTGTATGATAAAGTGGGCACAAAATATCCAGGAACCAATTCCGTTGGATACTTGGTAGGTAATTTGGGTCAGAAATGTTAAATTTACTCAGGCTGAAAATTTAAGAGAAAATTTTTATAAAATGTTTTATAGATGGCATTTGGATCCCAAAAGGTTGTCTAACATGTATCCTAACTTACAGTCTAAATGCTGGAGATGTGGTAGTGTAGAAGCCACCTATTTTCATATGTGGTGGACTTGCAGAAATATAAAAGCTTTTTGGGTTAAACTTTGGTGGAACATTCAAAAGATTTTTAAGAGAAAGATAAAGTTTTCTCCACAATTGTTTTTATTGGGTATTGTTGTAGATTGTGATACTAAAGAAATCAATTTGACGTTGAACTTGATAACCGCAGCACGGTTACTGGTGGGACAATATTGGAAGAAGGACAGTTTGCCCACTGTAGAAGAATGGGTGTTTAAAGTTTCGAATCTTGCAGAAATGTCTAAGATTTCTGCTTACTTGAAAGATCATTCACAGGAAAGATATTTTTCAGTTTTAAGGAGATGGATAGATTATATTCAGAATAAATATGGGACTAAAAAGTTCCATTTAGCTTATGAGTAGATTTTAGATTGTTATTAATTTTAGTATTAGTATTGATTATATTTTTGTTTAAGTTATTATTATTATATTTTTAATAATTTGAATGTATCAATGTTAAAGGGGAGTTAAAGCACATCATGAATTTGGTTAATTTTATAATGGATAATTTTAGTTAGAATATGATTATTATATCCATGACCCTGTATTCAGCTCTGGGAAGTAGGGGGGGGAAGGGGGGTGGTTTGGGGCGGGTGGGTTTTGGGGATATGTATTGTAAAAAAACTTTTTGTAAAACTCTTTAATTAAAAAAAAAAAGGAACCTGGGAAGGGAAAGCCAGAGGCTGGTTAGTCCATTCTCACAACCCCTCAGGCTGGGAGAGATCCTTCTGCCCCAGTTGGGATAAGGTAGCCCAGTTCATTCAACCCGATTGTACAGGTAGTCCTTGACTTACAACGGTTTGTTTAGTGACTTTTCGAAGTTATGACGGCCCTGAAACAAAAGTGACTTACGACCGTTTTTCAACACTCGCAACTCTTGCAGCGTTGCCTACGGTCAGGTGATCAACATTCAGACATATATTTTTTAATCCCATTTATATCCCGCCCTTCTCCGAAGACTCAGGGCGGCTTACAATCTAAAGCACAAATCAATGTGCTTAGCGATAGCCTTCATTCTATCTATATGCCTGCTTATTAGGGCTTTCGCCCACCCCCCAAAGCAGCATTATTACAAAGTCAGCTTAATTGCCCCCAACAATCTGGGTCCTCATTTTACCTACCTGGGAAGGATGGAAGGCTGAGTCAACCTTGAGCCTGGTGGGACGCGAACCTGCACTAATGGCAGGCAGCTGGTGTTACTTAAGGTGGTGTTATCTTTGTGACGGTTTGCCACATCCCAGGGGTGTGTGTGTGTGTGTGTGTGTGTGTGGAACACCTTTTGCAACCTTCTGACCAGCAAAGTCAACAGGGAAGCCAGGGTCACTTAACAACCATGTGACTAACTTCACCGCTGCAGCGCTTCACTTAACAACGGTGTCCAAAAGGTTTGTTACATGTTGTAACAGGACAGAATAACAGAACCACCGAGTTGGAAGGGGCCTTGGAGGTCTTCTAGCCCAGCCCCCCACTCAAGCAGGAGACCCTAGACCATTGCAGACAAATGGCTGTCCGGTCTCTTCTTAAAACCTCCAGTGATGGAGCACCCACAATTTCTGGTGGCAAGCTGTTCCACTGGTTATTGTTCTCACTGTCAGGAAATTTCTCCTTGGTTCTATTAGGTTGCTTCTCTCCTGGATTAGTTTCCATTCATTGCTTCTTGTCCTGCCTTCAGGTGCTTTGGAGAAGAGGTTGAAACCCCACCCCCTCTTTTTTAGGGCAGCCCCTCAGATACTGGAAGACTGCTATCATGTTACCCCTAATTCTTCTCTTCATTAAACTAGACCAGGGGTAGGCAACCTTGGCTCTTTCATGACTTGTGGACTTCAACTCCCAGCATTCCTGAGCCAGCATGGGGGAAACTTTGGCCCCTTCATGACTGGTGGACTTCAACTCCCAGTATTCCTGAGTCAGCATGGGGGAACTATGGCCCTTTTATGACTCGTGGACTTCAACTCCCAGAATTCCTGAGCCAACATAGCTCAGTATGGAAACCTCTCCCTCTCCCCTCAGCATGGCTGGCTCAGGAATTCTGGGAGTTGAAGTCCACGAGTCATGAAGGGGCCAAGGTTGCCTACCCCTGAACTAGACTTACCCAATTCCTGTAACCCTTCTTCATATGTTTTAGCCTCCATTCCACTAATCATCTTTGTTGCTCTTCTCTACACTGTTCCCAGAGTTTCCAGATCTTACACATACAGTTGTGGTTATGATTCTTCCAGGCAGATTTCCTTACTGCTCCTCACCCATAGACAGAAATCTTGACAAACTGAAGCAGATTATTTGCCCCATTAAAAAAATAGATTCTGGGAACTGTTAGGGAGGCGACAATTTATTTTAATTTTAATTTTAATTTATTGTACAGAGGCCTTTAATTTTAATTTTTATCTTAACTTCTGTATTGATTATATGTTACTGTTGTTAGCCGCCCTGAGTCCTTTGGGAGATAGGGCGGCATATAAGTCCCAATAATAAATAAATAAATAAATTAAATAAATAAAAATCTTCACTCTTTTTCTCTGACACCTGATCTGAACTAGCAAGCTTCTTCTTACGTTTCCAGATGTGTCGTTCGAACATCAATAAAAGCCACACATAACTGCCAACCCTTCTGAGCAGGTTTGGGATCTACAAAAGGGATGTTGGGGACTGCGGGATGCCCCTAAACCACACTTTTTTTTTCTCCCAGCCCCAAAATGCAAAAGCTTAGAAACGTTTAATTTATTTGTTTCCTATTTTGGGTTTTAGGCCAGCCCGTTTCCAATGATTCCCAAGTGGCTTGCCAGGAAGAAGGCAAAGAGTTAAGAGTCTAATCAATAAATAAAATTATCATATTTCTTACGTAATTTCTTCTGTTATATAAGAAATATAATAAATCAGGGACATAATTGCAGAATGTGGCTTTACAGGAAGACAAAGAGGCCATCGGCTTAGTCATTTATCATGCTGGGGAGCTGGGATCAATGGTTTGTCCCATCATTCCAAATTTAAAATCTGAAAAAAAAAAAGATCCAGTGAAGAACACTTATAGAAAGCCATCCCAAAGGTGCTTTTCCCAAAAGGCAACTGGACTTTGTATTTCCTTGAAGACACGTTGCTTCTCATCCAGGGAAGCTTCTTCAGTTCTGACTGAATGGTGGAGGACAGAAGGATTTCTATTCCTTGCAAGTCACCTGGTCCTTAGCGCTCTTCCTGAGGATTGCAGGAATATCTGAAAAGCTCTGGAGGATCGTCAACCCACACAATATACACGCATACTTTAAACCCAAGAATACATTAAGACACAAGATTGTCCACCCCAGGGATAAAAACGCCAGACACAAACTGAGCAATAGGTGCAGTGCTGTGCAGTGAGATATGTACGGCTCCGTGCATTGGGGAAAACAAAACAACGACTTCACAAACGCAGGGCACAACATAGATGTCACGGTTCCGAATAATGAGACAGTTCAAAGAACATTCAGGCGTTGTTTATCCTAAAAAGTCTATAATAATGAGAACGAAGCATCGGCACTCATGGATGGATGCCAGAATCTGAATTCTCCCTGCCCTGAACGCATCGTATCAAACGAAATTCCCTCCCTTAACTTAAACGTCATAAATCACATTCTCCAATTAGTTTAACACGCAAAGCTTCGCTTCCGTTCTATTTCGCGCCATTTCTTCTCTTATTAAAAACAACAACCGGGGTAGCATTCTCCTGCCCCGCCCCCCCACCCTCCAGCTTCATTTTTCAAAAGCAAAACAGTTTAAAGGGAAAGGCTGCCTCTTATATTGTCAAAGCAAAAACGTCCAATGTTTGCAGCGTTGACAGTAGGAGAACAAACCCATCATGATGAGATTCAGCAGTCCATCTGCATTTGAAAGACAAAGGTTTTGCTTCTGAAGAGAGTAAAGTCCATATACTGGACAGAGAGGGCCGTTGGTGTGAAGGAGGGATCAAACAGACCATCATGCACTAAGACTGAACAAGCCTCTTTCAACAGAGGGAGAGGGATACGGCATCCTCTATCTCCAGTCTACAACCCGGCCCTTTCAGCAGTTCCAAGAAGGCTCCACAACCATTTGCACTATTCAGGGCACAGATAAACCTCCAAGGGGTCTCAAAGATTCTCAGAAAGAGCACTAATGCCCAGATGACTGCAAGGAATATAAATCCTTCCATCCTCCACCATTCAGTCAGCACTGAAGAAGCTTCTAGGATGAGAAGCGAGATGTTTTCAAGGAAAAACAAAGAAAGCCCAGTTGCTTCTGGGAAAAGCGCCTTTGGGACAACCATGACCTGGATCAAGGGTCCCCAACTCGTGGACTGAGGACCACTCCCGAGCCATGGCCTATTGGCCGCCGGGCTGCGTGAGTGGCTGGCCAGTGTGTGCATGTGTGTGCGCGCCCACAGTCCCACTCTCGCAGGTGTTCGCGGCCCCACTCACGCGAGCATCACCACAAGCATCGCAGGTGTTTGCGACCCCATTTGCACGAGCATTGCCACGAGGATCGCAGGTCTCCTTGGCCCCTCTCATGCGAGCATCCCCACAAGTGTTGCAGGCGTTCGTGGCCCCATTTGCACAAGTGTTGTGGGCATTTGTGGCCCCATTTACATGAGTGTTGTCACAAGGATTGCGGGTGTTCGTGACCCCACTCAGGTGAGCGTCGCAGGCATTTGTGCAAGTGTCTGTGCCCCCACTCGCTTGAGCAATGGGTTTTCATGCACACGCATGCACATATTGTGATTCCTCGCCAGCCTGTGGATCCGGCAGCTGAGTCTGGAGACTCAGAGGAGGAGGAGGAGGGGCCTGGAGCATCAGTAGAGTCAGAGGAAGGCTCTGAGGAGCTCCAAGACTTACAGTCAGACGAGGAGCCTGGCCCCTCTACTTGCGCTCAGGCTGAGACGCAGCTGTGCTGGGAGTCTGAGTTGGACAGTGACGAAGCACAGCTGGGAAATATCCAGGATGCATGAAAGCGCCGGCAAGAGAAGCGAGTAGGACAGAGGAAGGCAATGGGGCGGCTCCAAAGGCCAAGGAGAAGGCCTTAGGAAGCCAGGCCTGGGCTGAATTATAAAAGGGAAGGTGTGGGAGGTGCTGGTTGCCGAAGGCCACCGTTGGGGTTGAGGATCGAGTTGCGATGAACTGTGTTTGTTTTTCCTCAAGCCTCTGAGTAATTAAAAGGGGTTGGGGTTTGTCCTGCGGTTTCTGCCTGCTTGAATTGAAGAGGGGTTTTCTCCTTGCGAACTTAACGAGCAGCTCCAGTAGGCCGGGACCGAACAGCGCGTGCATGCATTCACACAGCCACACAGCCACACAAAACCATCCCCTTCTTTCCCCTTCTTCCCCCCCCCCCCGCTCTGGGCCGCCAGCCCCCAAAGGCTGGGGACCTGGGTGACAGGGAATCTCCACAGACCTTTCTAGAAAGTCCTTACCAGAAACGGACTGATCGTATTCGTAAGGGGGTGAGACGAAGTGCGGAAGGGAAATGACGAATCCAGCCACGGAGACGAGGATGGCACCGCAGCCGATGACCCGGGGCCTGTGGAGTCGGCTCCCGAAATAACTCACAAAGATGATGAGCATCGTGTTGCCGATCTGATGGACGAAAGAAAAGTTGGGCTGAAGGTCCATAAGAAGGCTGAAGAAACTATGTCTTTTTTATTATTGTTGTTCATTTTTTCCTTACATACAATAATAATTTTTCAACCAACATGCTGTCTGGGTTTACATGCTAATACATATTTAATTCCATAAGATCCTTAAGAAGGCTGAAGAAACTATATCTTTTTATTATTATTACTCATTTTTTCCCTACATAGACTAATAATTTTTCAACCAATGTGCTGTCTGGGTTCACGTGCTAATACATATTTAATTCCATAAGATCCTTAAGAAGCCTGAAGAAACTATGTCTTTACAAAAACCAGCCGGTCAGATCAAACTACAAATGTGGTCAAGGTTTTTTTTGGGGAAAAAACAAATTAATAATGTTTTAAATCATTAAACCATCAAACTGGTTAAATCACCAAATCACGAACGTCATAAAAATCATCCAACTGTAAAAATCATGAAATCATCAAACTCGTTAAATCATCCAATCATAAAAACAGACAAACTGTAACAATCATCAAATCATAAAACTGATTAAATCATCAAAATCCTCAAAGCATAAAAATCATCCAAGGGTAAAAATCAAGCTCATTAAATTGTCCAAATCATCAAATTTGCCAAATTAAATTAAATCATAAAAAAAATCACATCGTGAAATCATGAATGAAACGTCAATCGCTGGATGGTGAGATGGGCAGCATGTAAATTTAATAAGTAATCAATCAATCAATCAATTCATAGTTTTGTACTAAAAAGAAATGATTGGCGTGGTTATCACTCCTTAGAAAAAGGTTTTTTCCCCCCGCTCAGTAACCAATTACTCTTATTCAATGTTATTTTAATTAGTAGCTCTTATAGAATTAGATTCACACAAAAATGTGTGTATTGCGTTCCAGCATACTCCTGGGAGGATAATACATCAATCCATAAATACTTTGGGGAAAAATAATTTCTTATTATGAAATTTTTAAAAAAAATAGAACTGGGAACCCCTTCATTATAAAAAACCCAAACTACTTTACTGAAAATCTGGAAAGCAATGATAAATTGCTTTTGATTACAGTGAAAGTTATATAAAAAATGCGAGGGTCACGGCGAAGATTATTCTCCACCATCTTCCATTCATTCCTCCGGAATTGGCTGAGGCACACTCCGATCATGAGATCTGGAAAGAGTTTGATCCTTTTGGTCCTGAGGAAATGGACAGGATCCTTGGTGCTGTGAATGCAGCCACCTGACTTTTAGATCCCTCCTCCTCCTCCTCCTCCTCCTCCTCCTCCTCCTCCAAGCCCACTCTCTTCTGATGATGTTCCCTAGTTGGGTCATGAAACGTCTGCAAGAAAACCACCAAGCTCAGAGATAGTAGTATTGCATGGACATGCAGTAGAGTAATTGCCAAAGAACCCACAGTCCTCCTCCTCCTCCTCCTCCTCCTCCTCCTCCTCCTCCTCTTCCTCCTCCTCCTCCTTCTCTTCTACTCCTACTTCTCCCTTTTAACACTGATGATGTTCCCTAGTTGGGTCATGAAACGTCTGCAAGAAAACCACCAAGCTCAGAGATAGTAGTATTGCATGGACATGCAGTAGAGTAATTGCCAAAGAACCCAAAGTCCTCCTCCTCCTCCTCCTCCTCCTCCTCCTCCTCCTCCTCCTCCTCCTCCTCCCTTCTAGCACTGATGATGTTCCTTACTTGGGTCATGAAATGTCTGCAAGAAAACCACCCAGCTCAGAGAGCACCAAGGACCCCACAGTCCTCCTCCCACTCCTCCTCCTCCTCCTCCTCCTCCTCCTCCTCTACTCCACAAACCCCACTCCCTTCTAGCACTGATGATGTTGCCTAGCTGGGTCATGAAACGTCTGCAAGAAAACTACCAAGCTCAGAGAGCACCAGGGACCCCACATTGTCTCTGACCTGCAAATATTCTCTTCTGTTGGCAGTGTAGCATCTAAGATTTAAAGGTTAGGGTTTATATAGATTAATAGCAGCAACAGTACGGATAGCAGTTTACAAGCAGCAACGGTAGCCATACTGCAGGGGCCGTGCAGTAGAATAACGGCCAAGAGGAGAAAAGAGTTGCCGGGGCTGAGGAGAGTACCTCATGGAAGGAGGCCACCATGCCAGATGTCTGGCTGGACAGACCGAAACGCCTCTCGATGGTGGAAATTGAACTTTTCATGTAGCCGGATGTCATCAGCTGGGAGAGCTGCAGGAACCCGTGGCAGAAAACGAAGAACTGCAAGGGAAGAAATGGCGAAAGGTCAGAACCGCATCTGAACCCCAGCCGTTCTTGGACCCTCCAATAAAACAGATTCATCGTCAAAACAAGAAGTCCTTGACTTACAGCCACTCGTTCAGTAACCCTCCAAAGCTATAGAACGGCACTATGGTGGCCTATGAACAGTGCTGAAAGAAAAATCAGGTCCAGTTCCAAGCCAGGAATAAAATGGAGACTGCTTAAGGAAGAAGGTTTAATGATGAGCAGAGCCAACAACAGCATGTAGTTCTGGGACAGCTGACAAATTGATTTGATGAGTACAAGGATTTTTTTTTATACAGTTTTACAGCATTTCGTAATTTGGAGACTTGCTCTGGTGTGCTTTTGTTATTAGATTCGTTTAGTCTGTTTTGCAAAGGCTATCAATGGGTCTAAAATACTAGCTTCCTTGGGTTTCAATCCTGCCAAGCAAACAGAATCAGTAGCTCAATTTTGTTGAGTTCGGAGAACCGGTTGAATGCATATTGCGTGGATGTCTCTTCTGGAAGTCTGTTTTAGGCCTCCCGGGCCTAGAACAGCCCCCCCCCCTGGAAGTGCGTGGATGCCATTTCCGGAAGTCCCTTCTAGGCCTTGGAGGTCCAAGCCTGCATCCAATAAGAGAACCGGTTGTTCAGGTATTTGAATCCCACCACTGGGGGTCCTGTACCAGACCTAGAAGATGGAGATGGGTGCTGTTTTGGCATTAGGCCTCTTTGAGGTCTGGTAACTCGGAGACCAAGGGGGGATTTTTTCAGGTCCTTGGTGCTCTCTGAGCTTGGTGGTTTTCTTGCAGACATTTCATTACCAAGCTAGGAAACATCATCAGTTTTGTAGCAGGGCTGGAGCAGTACTAGGTAGCACTGATGATGTTACCTAGTCTTCAAAAAAAAACCCACCAAGCTCAGAGAGCACCAAAGACCCCACAGTCCTCCTCCTCCTCCTCCTCCTCTTCTCAACAAACCCCCTCCCTTCTAGCAGTGATGATGTTACCTAGTTGGGTAATGAAATGTCCACAAGAAAAACAACCAAGCTCAGAGAGCACCAAGGACCCCACAGTCGTTGTCCTCTAATACCACCACCACCACATCCTCCTCCTCCTCCTCCTCATCTTCTTCTTCTTCTTCTCCTCCTCCTCCTCCTCCTTTTCTTCTTCTTCTTCTCCTCCTCCTCCTCCTCCTTTTCTCCTCCTCCTCCTCCTCCTCCTCCTCCTCCTCTTCTTCTTCTCCTCCTCCTTTTCTTCTTCTCCTCCTCCTCCTCTTCTTCTTTTCATCCTTCTCCTCTTCTTCTTCTCCTCCTCCTCCTCTTCTTCTTTTTCTTCTCCTCCTTCTCCTTTTCTTCTTCTCCTCTTCCTCCTCCTCTTCTTCTTCTCCTCCTCCTCCTCTTCTTCTTCTTCCTCCTCCTCCTCCTCCTCCTCCTCCTCCTCCTTCTTCTAACCACCCTCCTCCTCCTCCCCTTCACAAACCACACCCCCTTCTAGCACTGATGGTGTTCCCTAGTTGGGTCCTGAAACATCCACAAGAAAACCACCCAGCTCAGAGAATACCAGCAGCACACACGCGCACACACACACACACTCCAAGTTCAGCCCTGAACTCCAGATATTCTCTTCTCTGAAGTTATTCCAAGGTGCCTTTGACGGCTGAAACCACCGTATGTTGTTGGGGGCCATTTCGTGATTTAAGATGATGGCTGCGGATGCTTTGATTCCCCTGTATTTTTCTACTTGGCTTTAGCTGCAAGTTGCGTGGACGGATAGACCTATAGATGACATATAGATAAAATAACACTCGTCCATCACAGATGCCGTGACAGTAATAGCAGAAATATGTTCTTTCTGCCTCCACTCAAGGACACGTTTTTTTTACAAGGCTTCTCATGGGTCAAAGACGGGGCTCTCCAAATGTCCTCTCCAAAACGAACTCAACCCATCTCTGAGTTTCCCCATTTGTTACAGAAAAAAACCCCGCTTAGTAAACCTACTTATTTCCAATCGATCATTGACAAACCTTCTGTGTTTTAGCCCTGAGCATTTGAGCATCGGAAGGCGAACATCTGCCCAGCAACAGCCAAACTTTGAAAGGCTTCGAGAAAACACCCCTTGAAAAAGGGGTTCTCGTCATTTTTGGCTAACTTCTCTTTTTCCCCCGTATTTTTTTATTCCCCCCCCCCAAAAAAAATTTATTATTTAAAATACTTAGAAACTTTGGACACGGTGTTCTCGGTCTAACATACCTTCTTGTCTTACATCATTTGTGCGTATTATATACATTTTATATTTGTTGTTGTTGTTAGTTGCGAAGTTGTGTCCGACCCATCGCAACCCCACGGACAACCTTCTTCCAGGCCTTCCTGTCCTCTACCATCTTCTGGAGTCCATTTAAGCTCAGGCCTCCTGCTTCAGTGACTCCATCCAGCCACCTCCTTCTCTGTCGTCCCCTTCTTCTCTTGCCCTCAACCTTTCCCAGAATGAGGCTCTTCTCCAGTGAGTCCTTCCTTCTCCTTAGGTGACCAAAGGATTTGAGTTTTAGCTTCAGGATCTGGCCTTCTAAAGAGCAGTCAGGGTGGATCTCCTCTAGGACTGACCGGTTTGATCGCCTCGCAGTCCAAGGGACTCGCAGGAGTCTTCTCCAGCACCAGAGTTCAAAGGCCTCAATTCTTTGGCGCTGTTGTGATTCAGTGTCAGCCTGTGGGTTCGGCAGCTGAATCGGACAGTTCTAAGGAGGAGGAGGAAGAGGAGGAGGGGATAGGAGAGCCTGGAAAGGGAAGTTCTGATCCACCGCAGAGCTCTCAGCCAGGCCCCTCCCGTCTGGTTCCTCCTCAGACCCAGCTGTGTCAGCCTGACAGCTTGGACGAAGACGATTCACAGCTGGCTTTGTTCAAGGACGCCCAAAGCAGGAGGCAGACAAGCAGGAGTAAACAAAGGAAGGCAATGAGGCACCTCGGGAGGAGGCAAAGAGAAGCCACGCCTTGAAACTGTGTTTAAAAGGGGACTGTGTGGCAGGTGCTGGTTGCTGAAGGCAACCGTTTGAACAGCTTCTGATTTAGTCGTGGTTAGTATTTGATTTGCTCTGTTTTGCATCTGTTTCGTTTCATTTGTGTAAATAAATTTGGTTGGCTTACTTTCAGCCTATTGGCTTTTGAAAAGGGGTTGTCCCTGACATTTCTGCAGAGCCAGTAGTAGGCTGGAACAGAACAACGTTCCTCCAGGCCTTCCTGTCCTCTACCATCTTCTGGAGTCCATTGAAGCTCACGCCTCCTTCTTCAGTGACTCCATCCAGCCACCTCCTTCTCTGTCGTCCCCTTCTTCTCTTGCCCTCCACCTTGCCCAGCATTAGGCTCTTCTCCAGTGAGTCCTTCCTTCTCATTAGGTGGCCAAAGGATTTGAGTTTCCACTTCAGGATCTGGCCTTCTAAAGAGCAGTCAGGGCTGATCTCCTCTAGGACCGACCGGTTTGATCGCCTTGCAGTCCGAGGGACTCGCAGGAGTCTTCTCCAGCACCAGAGTTCAAAGGCCTCCATTCTTTGGCGCTCAGCCTTTCTTATGGTCCAACTTTCACTGCCATACATTGCAACTGGGAAGACCATAGCCTTGACTATACGCACTTTTGTTGACAGGGTGATGTCTCTGCTTTTTATATACATATCGTTTATATACAATTATACACCTTAAGCGTATTTATACATTTATGCCAATAATTTTCTTCAATCTTGTCATCCACCTCATTCTAATATTGCTTAAATTTGTAATCTTGTATAGCTCTCTTGAGACGTTCCTTTCTGTTCCCACCATAGGTAAAATCTATTCCAAATCTTATAATATTCTGACTGCTCTTTGGTTTTTTAGCTCCAAAGTTAAATTATCCATTTCTGCGCATGCCCATATTTTGTTTATCACCTCACTCTCATCCGGCACTTCGCTATCCTTCCATTTCGGGGCGAACGTCATTCTCGCTGCTGTAATAATATACATCATTAAGTATATCTCTCCTTTACTATATTTCTCTTTTGTTATACCTAGCAGGAAAAATTCTGGCTTATGTTCTCTTCTCCGTCCTAGTATCTCCTCTAGCCTTGTCTGTATCATTTGCCAATACCGTTGTGTCTTTTTACAGGTCCACCATGTACGGAAATAGGTGCCTAATTCTTGGGAACATTTCCAGCAATTTGGGGATATTGTTTTATACATTTTTAGCTAACCGTGTTGGAGGGAGAGGCCACTGGTAAAACATCTTGTATAGATTTTCTTTGTAGGCTGTGGCCAGCGTTATCTTTTTATTTCTGTCCCATAATGTTTGCCACAGATCAAGATCAATAACATGTCCAACGTTCTTAGCCCATATCAACATTGTTTCTTTGACTTGTTCTTCAATCATTTTATACCCCAATAACAATTTATTTAAAAGGGACGCGGTGGCTCAATGGGTTAGGACGCTGAGCTTGTCGATCAGAAGGTCGGCAGTTTGGCGGGTCGAATCCCGAGTGCCGCGTAGCAGAGTGAGCGCCTGTTACTCGTCCCAGCTTCTGCTAACCTAGCAGTTCGAAAGCACGTCAAAATGCAAGTAGAAAAATAGGGACCGCTCCGGTGGGAAGGTAACAGCGTTCCGTGCGCCTTTGGCGTCTAGTCATGCTGGCCACATGACCACGGAGACGTCCTCAGACAAGCGCTGGCTCTTCGGCTTTGACACGGAGATGAGCACCGGCCCCTAGAGTCGGAAACGACTAGCACGCATGTGCGGGGGAACCTTTACCTTTACCTTTATCTTAATAATAATAATAATAAAATTTTATCCAATGCTGGTTTTTTTGTGTGTGCATTTTGTTATGTTCCCGTGCCTTTGAACGCCTCTCCAAAACATGAGCCGCTTTAAATACACGCAGTCCTTGACTTACAGTCGCCACGGAGCACCAATTTTTTCTGCTGCTAAGCAAGGCTGTTGTTAAGTGGGTTTCACCCAGTTTTTACAACTTTCGTTGCCGGGGTTCTTGGGAGCATCCCTGATTGTCAAGTTGTTAACAACCCGGTTGTTAAGGGAATCCGGCTTCCCCATTGGCTCTGCTTGTCAGAAGGACGCAAAAGGGGATTGATGTTATCCTGAGGCCACTGCGACCGTCATAAGTACGAGTCGGTTGCCAAGCGTCTGAATACTGATCAGACGACTGTAGGAGGCTGCAATGGTCGTAAGTGTGAGAAACGGTCATAAGTCACTTTTTTCAGTGCCATTTGTAACTTCGGTCATTAAATGAACTGTTGTAAGTTAAAGACTGCTTGACTATATACAGGGAGTCCTCAGTTTATGACCACAATTGAGCAGCAATTTTCTGTTGCTAAGTGAGGCATTTGTTAAGTGAATTTTGCCCCATTTTACGACCTTTCTGGCCACCGTCGTTAAGTGAGTCACTGCAGCTGATAAGTCAGTAACCCAGTTGTTAAATGAATCCGGCTTCCCCCCTTCACTTTGCTTGTCAGAAGATCACAAAAGGAGATCAACGTGACCCCGGGACGCTGCAACCGTCGTAAATACGAGTCAGTTGCCAAGCGTCTGCATTGTGATCTGCATGGGGATGCTACAATAATAATAACAATAATAATAATAATAATAATAATAATAATAATAATAATAATAATAATAATAATAACAACAACAATAATAATAATAATAACAAAGTTGGGAGGGACCTTGGAGGTCATCTAGTCCAACCCCCTGCTCAGGCAGGAAACCCTATACCATTTCAGACAAGTGGCTGTCCAGTCTCTTCTTAAAAACCTCCAGTGTTGGAGCATTCACAGCTTCTGGAGGCAGGTTGTTCCACTGGTTAATTGTCCTCACAGTCAGGAAGTTTCTCCTTAATTCTAGGTTGCTTCTCTCTTTGGTTAGTTTCCATCCGTGGCTTCTTGTCCTGCTCTCAGGTGCTTTGGAGAACAGCCTGGCTCCCTCTTCTTTGGGGCAGCCCCTGAGATATTGGAACGCTGCTATCATGTCACCCCTCATCCTTCTCTTCATTAAACTAGACATCCCCAATTCCAGCAACCGTTCCCTATATGTTTTAGCCTCCAGCCCCCTAATCATGTTGGTTGCTCTTCTCTGTACCCTTTCTAGAGTCTCGACATCTTTTTTACATCGTGGTGACCAAAACTGGATGCAGTATTCCAGGTGTGGCCTTACCAAGGCATTGTAAAGTGGTATTAGTACTTCACGTGATCTTGATTCTATCCCTCTGTTAATGCAGCCCAGCACTGTGTTAGAACAATTAGCCAGTGGAACCGCTTGCCTCCAGATTGTAAGTGTGAAAAAGGGTCACATAACTCACTTTTTTTCGGGGCCATTGTGACTTCGAAGAGTCACTAAATGAACGGTTGTACCCTGAGGACTAGCTGCACCTGTACAGTGGGCAAAGCAAGGGATTGCAGCTGAAACCCGCATACTCAAAGTGAAATCGCTTTCCCTCCCTGGAGCAACGGGGGCTGAAGGTGTACTTACTTTGATGGTGTAAAACGGATTTGAGCAGTAAAACCTCCCAAACGGGCCTTGGCTTTTGTCCGCCATTTTTTCGCATCCGCTCCGTCCGTATCTCTGCGGGAGACAAATCAGGATGGTCAAGGCTCCGAAAAGGGTCCCAGTCCTTGGTTTACTTCGATGGGCGGAGGAGAGGTGAACGCCTGCCTGGCAAGGAGTACAGGCAGTCCTCCACTTACGGCCACCGTTGCCCCCGTCGTTTCTGTGGCTCGGCGAGAGATTTGCCAATTTTGCCCCCTTTTTCCGACCGTCCTTGCCACAGCCGTTAAGTGGATCACGGCAGTTCTCAAGTTAGTTGTGAAGTGAATCCTGCTTCCCCACCCCCTTAACTTTGCTTGTCAGAAGGTCGCAAAAGGGGATCGCGTGAAAAAAAAAAACCCCGGGACCCTGAAACCCGCATAAGTACATGCCAGTTTCCAAGCTTGTGGATGGAGCGCCCACAAATGCAGTAGGCAAATCGTTTGTCAATGCTGCTAACATCGAATGTTCTTGCTTGACAAGAGATGAAGAAGCAGCTATTTCATATGTTAAACTTGTGTATTGCTTTAAGAGATTGAGTTTAAGGTTGGGAGGGCGGACGAGTAGGATTCCACCCTTCAAGGCCCTCTCTAACTAAGAAGATAAGACCTTGGTGGGTTTTCTAACAGAAGGGAAACTGATTCTTTAAATTAATTGGAGAATAGAGTTAATGACAAAATTAGAAAGGTGGAGAATTGTGTTTTAATATATTGTGCAAGGGGCGGAGATTTCAGATTCCAGCTTCCTTTGAGCAAGCATTTGCCGGTGTATTAGGCTAATAAAGGACTTTTAAGGTAAACAATGCCTCAGAGTCACTTGAAAAGCCCATGCGTCGGGAACTTGACACCGTTCCATCTGTCTGTCTGTCTGTCTGTCATCCGTTCATCCATCTCTATCTTATCTGTCTATCTTTCATATGTGTCTGGGATGGTATAAGGTCCCCTGCCTTGGACTACTAGAAGACCTCCAAGGTCCCTGCCGGTCCTAGGATTTTAGGATTCTATGAGATAGAAAAGATACATATGAAAGATAGAAAGATACGATAGATAGACGATAGATGGATGGATGGATGGATGGATGGATGGATGGATGGATGGGTGTGTGGATGGATGGATGGGTGGATGGATGGATGGGTTGATGGATAGGTGGATGGATGGGTGGATAGATGAATGGATGGGTTGATGGATGAATGGATGGATGGATGGATGGATGGATGGATGGATGGGTGGGTGGGTGGGTGGATGGGTGGGTGGGTGGATGGATGGATGGATGGATGGATGGATGGATGGGTGGGTGGGTGGGTGGGTGGATGGATGGATGGATGGATGGATGGATGGGTGGGTGGGTGGGTGGGTGGATGGATGGATGGATGGATGGATGGGTGGGTGGGTGGGTGGGTGGATGGATGGATGGATGTTTGGATGGATGTCTGGATGAACGGATGACAGATAGAGGGAATGGCTTGCCTATTGCAATTGTGGGTGCTCCATCACTGGCTGTTTTGAAGAAAAGATTGTCTGGGATGCTATAAGCTCTCCTGCCTTCAGCAATGAGTTGGACTGGAAGACCTCAAAGGTCCACTTCCGGCCCTGGGATCCTAGGATTCAGCCACAGCATCTCCTCCATCTACGCTGCATGGAATTTCTGGAAGCTGTTCCTACGGCCACCCAACGCTGCAGGAACCCCAAAGTTCCCCCCTCAAGCTGTTCCTCCACCCACTGCCTGAAAGCTGCTGTCGACAGAGACCCACTTGACACATGAGTCTTCGCTCCCCTTCCTCACCCCTTGTAATTCCCTTTTCTCCCCAGGAGGGAGAAACGGAGAGGCTGATGCAATTTAGATGGCATTTACGTTGTCAAGCTTGATCCTGTCAAGACAAGCAGAGCTGTATTAAACTGTTTGTTTTCTAAGGGCTGGGGAGAAGAGAAAGGTGCACGAGCTGTTTGGTGTCAGCCGACACTTGTAAATAGCCTCCCTCGGCTTTGGCATAATGAGTTGTGGCCGTTGCACGCTGCTCCTCCTCCTTCACAGGTCCACAGAGGATGGGGCTGAAATGGAAATCTCACATCTGATCTCTCCTTGACCGGCTAACTCTTGCAGAGACTTAAAGGCTGAATGAAACCAGACACACACACCCCCGGGATCCATTCCTTTCGAAGACTTCGAAAGTATTCCATCTTTCCTGCCAGGCATTCGAGGAAAGAGGGCTGATCGTTGCCTGCTTTAGCACAACTTGTCGCTTTGGCTCCTGACGACCCAAGTCTCGGGCCCAGCAGCTCCACAGCAATCCCTGCTCGCCAGCCAGCATCGAGGGGGCACTGCCTGACCTACAAGGCCAGGCTTGGAAGACTGCGCCTGGGTCTGGTCCCCGTGACACAAAAAAGAGGTTGAGACGGGGTGCAGAGAAGAGCAACAAAGGTGATGTGGGAAGTCATCTCCCCAGAGAAGGAAATATTAAAAGGGCAGGAAAATACATTTCCTAAAAAGAAGTTAAAGAGGCAGAAAAGCATGCCCAGGTTTTCTTAATAGCCCCAAGTCTCCCTCCCCCAAGCAGAAACCAACTCTATAGAAATGCAGATGCAAACCACTCAGGAAGGTTGAAGCTAAGAAGACTCCTAAAATCTACATACCCCAGCCCCAGGGAGGTGGGCTTGGACAGACAACCAGCAAGAATCCTAGAGGGGCACACCTAGGCTCAGGACAGAATACATGACATAGGAAACACAAAGCTTGAAACAGGAAATAACTCCAGACAATAGAGTCCAAGGGGTATAAAAACCCACTACCCACGTGTGCTCAGCCCTTCTTTTCCTGTTGGATCCATCTTTCTGTCTGCCTTTCCTCTGCAATAAACTACAACCTTCTTCCCAAAGCAGTTGCCATGTTTATTCCCCGCTTGGAGGAACCATGATGGAGACTTTTCTTCCTACAGTGATAAAGGGTCTGGAGGCTGAAGCATAGAATTCCCATGGCTGTGGGAATCGGGTATGTCTCGAGTAGAGTAGAGTAGAGTAGAGTAGAGTAGAGTAGAGTAGAGTAGAGTAGAGTAGGAATAAGAATAGAATAGAATAGAATAGAATAGAATAGAATAGAATAGAATAGAATAGAATAGAATAGAATAGAATAGAACAGAACAGAACAGAATAGAATGGAATAGAATAGGAATAAGAATAAAATAGAATAGAGTAGAGTAGAGTAGGAATAAGAATAGAGTAGAGTAGAGTAGAGTAGAGTAGAGTAGAGTAGAGTAGAGTAGAGTAGAGTAGAGTAGGATAGGAATAAGAATAGAATAGAATAGAATAGAATAGAATAGAATAGAATAGAATAGAATAGAATAGAATAGAATAGAATAGAATAGAATAGAATAGAATAGAATAGAATAGAATAGGAATAAGAATAAAATAGAGTAGAGTAGAGTAGAGTAGAGTAGGAATAAATAGAATAGAATAGAATAGAATAGAATAGAATAGAATAGAATAGAATAGAATAGAATAGAATAGAATAGAATAGGGTAGGGTAGGGTAGGGTAGGGTAGGGTAGGGTAGGGTAGGGTAGGGTAGGGTAGGGTACAGTAGAGTATACAGAGTAGGAATAAGAATAGAATAGAATAGAATGGAATGGAATGGAGTGGAATAGAATAAGGATAGAATAATAGAGTAGAGTAGAATAGAACAGAACAGAATAGATCAAGCAATGATGCTGAATATGGGGTAGTTTTTGACCAGAAGTTGGGTGCACTTATGTTATCACACAACCCATCACCCAAGTCGTTACAACACAAAAGACTAATGGGCACACAGCCAACACCTCAGCCACACAGCATGTTACAAAACAGCCGACTAAGCTGCAAACAATAACTCCATCATCCAATCAGGATGTAACAACACAGCCAACCAACCCGCTTGCAGCAGCAAAGCCAGCACCACACACAACCCCAACTCTATATTTATAGAGAGACGGCAGCTCCGATCACACTTTGCTCGCACAAGCACGAAGCCGAAGGAAGAAAAAGGAAGGGGGGCGGGAAATGAAACTAATTGGGGCAGTGGCTCCTTCAGCTTTCTGCAATTTTCGGAACAACAACAACAACAACAACAACAACAAATTCACAAAGCTGTTCCTAGCAAAAAGCTGCCCGCAGATATTGTTTGAAAGAGTTTCCCAGGGTTGCCCCAGACTGTGAAACCTCCAGTCAAACTCCCAACTGGTTATTGTGATTAAACTGACTGTGCAAACATCAACAAATTACTCACATGCAGCTAATTAAAAAGGGGGTTGAATGAATGTTCCGCAGCCCGGCTTAATTATCCTGCCTCGCCTGCACGTAAATTACTTTTCAGATACTCGGATGGAGAGCTATTTCACCAAGAGCTGCAAATTCATCTTGGCTGTAATCTTGGGCTTCCCTTTCCAGAATGGAACATAAATCTTAAGAGCTTCTAGGAGTCATCTTGAGAAGCAATACTGAGGCTTCTTTCTAAGCATCACTTCAGGCGACAGCGGTATCTTTCCAGCAGCAAAACCATGAAAAGCTATCTTCATTTCATTTGATTTCATTTTATTAATTAAAATTAATAGGGGGAAAGAAGAGTCCTAGGAGTTCGTGGCTGGGCACAATTCACCTTTTTTTTGGCTCTCATCCACAAAGTCCTCTTTCCTTTGAGACTTAACAGAAACAGAATTGCCAAGTTGGAAGGGACCTTGGAGGCCTTCTAGTCCAACCCCAGGGACCATTCCAGTCAAATGGTTGTCCAGTCTCTTCTTGGAAGGCTGCAGTGTTGAAGCACCCGCAACTTCTGGAGGCGAGCCGTCCTCCATGTCAGGAAATTCCTCCTTAGTTCCAGGTTGCTTCTCTCCTTGGTTAGTTTCCATCCCTTGCTTCTTTGTCCTGCCTTCTTCAGGTGCCTTGGAGATGTTTATGAAGATCAACGGAATAGCAGAGTTGGAAGGGACCTTGGAGGTCTTCTAGTCCAACCCTCTCCTCAGGCAGGAAACCCTACACCTTTTCAGACAAATGGCTGTCCAGTCTCTTCTTAAAAACCTCCAGTGTTGGAGAAGGGAGGGAGGGAGGAAGGAAGGAACAATAACAGAGTTGGAAGGGAGCTTGGAGGTCATCTAGTCCAACCCTCTCCTCAGGCAGGAAACCCTACACCTTTTCAGACCAATGGCTGTCCAGTCTCTTCTTAAAAACTTCCAGTGTTGGAGCATTCACAGCTTCTGGAGGCAGGCTGTTGATGATGATAATGATGATGATGATGATGATGATGTTGGAAGGGACCTTGGAGGTCATCTAGTCCAACCCTCTCCTCAGGCAGGAAACCCTACACCTTTTCAGACAAATGGCTGTCCAGTCTCTTCTTAAAAACTTCCAGTGTTGGAGCATTCACAGCTTCTGGAGGCAGGCTGTTAATGATGATGATGATGATGATGATGATGATGATGTTGGAAGGGACCTTGGAGGTCACCTAGTCCAACCCCCTGCTCAGGCAGGAAACGCTACACCTTTTCAGACAAATGGTTGTCCAGTCTCTTTTTGAAAGCCTCCAGTGACTTCTGGAAGCAAGTCGTTCCGCTGACTGATCGTTCTCACTGTCAGGAAGTTTCTCCTGAGTTCCAGGTTGCTTCTCTCCATCTGTGGCTTCTTGTTCTGCCTTCAGGGGCTTTGGAGAAGAGGTTGAACCCCAACTCTTCCTTGGGCCAGCCCCTCCAATATTGGAAGACTTGCTATCATGTGGCCCCTGGTCCTTCTGTTCGATAAGCAGGACAGACAAAAGGGTAGCCCTTGCCTTATCCTATGGAGTAACGTCACTCAAACTTCTCTACTTGAAGATGTGTGGATTTAACATCCAGAATTCCCCCAGCCAGCCTGCTGAAGGTGTCTCTGTTAGTCTTGGGAGCAAAAAAAGAAGAAGCATCTAATGAAGGGATAAAGATGCTGAGAGTCTGGAAAGAGTGCAGAGAAGAGCAGCAAAGATGATTAGGGAACTGGAGGCTGAAACATAGGAAGAACGGTGGCTGGAATTGGGTAGGTCTAGCCCAGGGCTTTTCAACCAGCGGTACGGGTACCACCTGTGGTACGTTGGCACCTGGCCATCCTAGAAAAGTGGTAGCGGGGGAGGGGAATGAGCTGAACCGGTGGCAGCACCGCACAAGCCCGAGCGAGAGACGGCTGGAGCTGCAGGGCTGTCGGGGCTCAGCGGAAGCGCCAGGATCAGCGCCAGGATGCAGATGGAGCTCAACGCTGATCTTGGCGTGTCTGCTGAGCCTAGAAGAGGCGCCGATCAGCTGGAATGTTGCAGCATCTCCAGGGTCTTGTGATTGACATTCAGATGCTTGGCAACTGATTCCTATTTATGACGGTCACAGTGTCCCAGGGTCATGTGAAGGGACCAAAACCTGCTGCAACCACCCAGCAGGGGGGGAATAAAAAACAAACACCCCCCACCCCTGCTGCCAATCTTTAACAGAAATGCTCCCAACCATGAAAACCTCAGACAGGAGGAAGAGCGCCGCCGGGCGGGCAGGCAGGTGTCTTGCTCGGCTGTGGCTCGGGGGGGGCACTTTTTTCAGGCCCATTGTAACTTCGAACAGTCACTAACAGTCACTTTTCTGCAGGGCCGGTAGCAGGCTGGTACAGAACACAAAAGAGCCGAGGTTGCCTACCCCTGCGTTAGGGGGATAAATGGGAGGCTCAGAAGTCGTTCTCCGTGGGACTCCTGGACGGAGCCAGCTCCGGACAGCCTGGCCCTCGGCCCTCTGGCCTCCCAACCTTTCCAAAGGAATAATTTGGGTGCAGGGCTGGAGGAAACGCTTATGAAAGCCGGAAATAAAAAAAAATTCGGCGGGACGGCAAATAAGAGCGAATGTTTCCTCTAGAAGACAGAAATACAGCTCGGAATGAGCTAGTTAGCCAATGGTCTAAATGGTCCGCAATGAACAGTATTAAATTTCACCCGGGGCCGCCCGTGCCAATTACGGTAGATAGAAGATTGCTTCCAGGAGCTCCGGGAAGTTCTGCGCCTTTTAAGATATTGATAATATGGATTGTGAATCTGAAAAAGTTCCTTACTAATTCTTGCCTGTTGTCTGTCTGTCTGTCTGTCTCTCTCTTTCTCTTTTTCTCTTTCTTTCCTTCTGTCTCTTTTTCTCGTTTCTCTTTTCTTCTCTCTATCTTCTTTCTTTCTTTCATCGCTTTCTCTCTTTTTTCTTCTTTCTCTTTTTCTTCTTTCTTTCTCTCTCTCGTTCTCTTTCTTTCCTTCTGTCTCACTCCCTTTCCCTCTCTTTCTTTCCTACTCTTTCTGTCATTGTCCCTCACTCTCTGGCTTTCCTCGCTCCCTCTTTCTCTCCTTCTCTTTCTTTCTTTCCTTCTGTCTCTTTTTCTCTTTTTTCTTTCCTTCTCTCTTTATCTTGCACTCTCTCTTTCTCTTCCTCTTTCTTTCTTTCCTTCATCGCTTTCTCCTTTCTCTCTTTCTCCCTCTTTTTCTTCTTTCTCTCTCTCCTCTTGTTCTCTTTCTTTCCTTGTCTCACTCCTTCTCTCTTTTTCTTTCCAGCTCTTTCTGTCATTCTCTCTCACTCTCTTGCTTTCCTTTCTCTCTCTCCTTCTCTTTCTCTCTTTCTTGCCTTCTCTTTTTCTCTTTTTTCTTTCCTTCTCTCTCTTTCTCTTCCTCTTTCTTTCTTTCCTTCATCGCTTTCTCCTTTCTCTCTTTCTCCCTCTTTTTCTTCTTTCTCTCTCTCCTCTTGTTCTCTTTCTTTCCTTGTCTCACTCCTTCTCTCTTTTTCTTTCCTGCTCTTTCTGTCATTCTCTCTCACTCTCTTGCTTTCCTTTCTCTCTCTCCTTCTCTTTCTCTCTTTCTTGCCTTCTCTTTTTCTCTTTTTTCTTTCCTTCTCTCTCTTTCTCTTCCTCTTTCTTTCTTTCCTTCATCGCTTTCTCCTTTCTCTCTTTCTCCCTCTTTTTCTTCTTTCTCTCTCTCCTCTTGTTCTCTTTCTTTCCTTCTGTCTCACTCGCTTTCCCTCTCTTTCTTTCCTGCTCTTTCTGTCATTCTCTCTCTCTCTCTCTCTCACACACACACACACACACACAGAGCTGTTTTGGGTGTTTGCTTGCTAACATTTATTAAATAAAAACCAAACTATATTTTTGCTAAGAGAATTGAGCGATTGGGTGGGTTGCTCGGATCTGGAGAGAGGTACCTGAGTGGAAATATGCTGGTGGAAGCAAAATAGGAAATCCCCTATAGGAATTTTTCATCCGTCGGGAGGCTGAAAAACAGGGAATGGGAACGCCTTGCCTTGAAGCGAGAAGCCTAAGGGCAAATTATCTCACTCGGAAGAAAGTCAAGACTTGTTTTATTTACTGTTCATCGTGTAGGACACGGGATAATGGATTGAAGCCCCAAGAAAACCGATGCTGACAGAAGACTTGGAAAAGCAATTCGGTAGTGTGATCAATTACTGAGAGCGATGATGGATTTTCCTCTGGATATGTTCAAGCAGAGGCTTGCCACCATTTTATTTTACTTTACAAATTGCACTTCCATTTACATCTTCTTCAGAGGCATTTTCAGTGGACACTGGCAAAAACAGGGCAAATAAAATAGAGGCTGCAAACATTCCCAAGGCCTTGCCCCCCCCCTCCGCCCCCCCCTCGCCACACACACCCCTTTTCAAACATCAAACTGTGTGAATTCCCACCACAGACTCTTCAAGGCATTGCTAATTCACTCAAAAGAAAATTATCGCCCACCGTTTGTTTCTCTTTTAAGGTTTAGGAAATTTATTATATACTGTTTAAACCATTGGTTTAGAAACCAGTTGAAAAGAATCTTTATAGCTCAGGGTTGAACTGAAAGAGAGATCCTTGGTGCTGCTCTGAGCTGGGTGGTTTTCTGGCAGGCATTTCATGGCCCAACTAGGGAACATCATCAGTGCTAGAAGGGAGGAGGAGGAGGAGGAGGAGGAGGAGGAGGAGGAGGAGGAAGGGGGGAAGAAGGACTGTGGGGTCCTTGGTGCTCTCTGAGCTGGGTGGTTTTCTTGCAGATGTTTCATGGCCCAACTAGGGAACATCATCAGTGCTAGAAGGGAGGAGGAGGAGGAGGAGGAGGAGGAGGAGGAGGAGGAGGAGGAGGAGGAGGAGGAGGAAGGGGGGAAGAAGGACTGTGGGGTCCTTGGTGCTCTCTGAGCTGGGTGGTTTTCTTGCAGACGTTTCATGACCCAACTAGGGAACATCATCAATGCTAGAAGGGAGGAGGAGGAGGAGGAGGAGGAGGAGGAGGAGGAGGAGGAGGAAGAGATAACAATGACTGTGGGTTCCTGGGTGCTCTCTGAGCTGGGTGGTTTTCTTGCAGACGTTTCATGACCCAACTAGGGAACATCATCAGTGCTAGAAGGGATGGGGTTTGTGGAGAGGAGGAGGAGGAGGAGAAGGAGGAGGAGGAGGAGGAGGAGGAGAATTACCGTGGGGTCCTTAGTGTTCTCTAAGCTTGATTATTTTCTTGCAGATGTTTCATGACCCTACTAGGGAACATCATCAGTGCTAGAAGGGAGAGGGGCTTGTGGACAAGGAGGAGGAGGAGGAGGAGGAGGAGGAGGAGGAGGAGGAGGAGGAGGAGGAGGAGGAGGCAGAAGACTGTGGGATCCTTGGTGCTGTCTGAGCCAGGGGGGGTTTCTTGCAGACGTTTCATGACCCAACTAGGGAACATCATCAGCGCTAGAAGGGAGGAGGAGGAGGAGGAGGAAGAAGAAGAGGAGGAGATGTGGAGAAGGAGAAGAAGGAGCAGGAGGAGGAGAACTGTGGGGTCCTTGGTGTTCTCTGAGCTTGGTGGGTTTTCTTACAGACATTTAATGACCCAACTAGATAACATCAACAGTACTAGAAGTGAGGTGGAGGAGGAGGAGGAGGAGGAGGAGGAGGAGGAGGAGGAGGAGAAGGAAGACTGTGATTTGGTGCTCTCTGAGCTTGTCTTCTCACAGACATTTCCTGACCCAACTAAGTAACATCATCAGTGCTAGAAGGGAGTGGGGTTTGCAGAGAGGAGGAGGAGGAGGACTGTGAAGGAGAGAGGCTATGATGGTTCTTCAGACCAGGGGTGTCCCAACCTGGCACCGTTAAGACTTCAAGCACGGCTGGGTAGAGACTTCTGGAAGTTTGAAGTCCACATGTTTGGACAGCCCTGCTTCAAACCACGGTCTCGCGCCTCCAAAGACAAACCTGGAATATCCAAAACAACCTTCAGGATGCCGTTTCCCACAAACGGCTTCTTCCCGTTCTCCTCGGGGCTGCCGCAGGAGCCAGAGTCCAATTTTCGGGAATCTGCCAAGTTGGCTCTTGGCTTTGCCAACTGGGCTGGGCGACGTCCGGATGAATGATAGCCCAGCACTTCGGCATTGTCTGCGGTGGAAATATTGCCCGCCCTCGGCGAAAGGATTTGTTAGCCGGTTTGCACCATCCTTAATTCATGGCAAATGGTAGATGTCGCCTCAACATTATTGAAATGCTCTTCTATTATGCATTGATGCTTTCTGTACGCAAACCAGGTTTTTTTTTTCTTTCCTTTTCTTCGCCTGCCCGGAGAGATTTTTTTGGGTCTCGAGATGAGTTTCAAAAAAAAATGGCCTAGAGGTTTCGTTCCTGGTATGTTTCATTGTGCAGCATCGGCCCACTTCAATCAGCATTTAATTTTGCATATTCTTCCTCCTCCTCCCGCTTTTCTCCTCCTCCTCATCTCCTCCTCCACAAAACCTGCCCTGTTCTAGCACTGATGACGTTCCCTGGTTGGTAACAAGAAAACCACCCAGCTCAGAGGGCACCAAGGACCCCACAGAAGTCCTCCTCCTCCTCCTCCTCCACCACCACCGCTTCTAGCACTGATGATGTTGCCTACTTGGATCATGAAACGTCTGCAAGAAAAGCACCCAGCTCAGAGAGCAACGAGGACCCCACAGTCCATCCTTCCTTCCTTCCTTCCTTCCTTCCTTCCTTCCTTCCTTCCTTCCTTCCTTCTCTTCCTCTTCCTCTTCCTCCTCCTCCTCCTCCTCCTCCCTTCTAGCACTGATGAGGTTCCCTAGTTTGGCCATGAAACATATCCAAGAAAAGCACCAAGCTCAGAGAACACCAGAGACCCCACAGTCCTTCCTTCCTCCTCCTCCTCCTCCTCCTCCTCCTCCTCCTCCTCCTCCTCCTCTCCTCCTCCTCCTCCTCCTCTTCCAGTACTGATGGCGTTCCCTAGTTGGGTCATGAAACGTCTGCAGAAAAACCACCCAGCTCAGAGAGCACCAGGGACCCCACACTTCTCCTCCTCCTCCTCCTCCTCCTCTGCACAAGCCTCACTCTTTTCTAGCGCTGATGACGTTGCCTAGTTTGGCCATGAAACGTATCCAAGAAAAGCACCAAGCTCAGAGAACACCAGGGACCCCACAGTCCTTCCTCCTCCTCCTCCTCTTCCTCCTCCTCCCTCCTAGCACTGATGACGTTCCCTAGTTGGGTCATGAAACGTCTGCAAGGAAACCACCCAGCTCAGAGAGCACCAGGGACCACCCAGTCCTCCCTCCCCCACTCCTCCTCCTCTCCACAAACCCCCCTCCCTTCCAGCACTGATGATGTTGCCCAGCTTGGTAATGGAACATCTCCAAGGAAGCAATCAAGCTCAGAGAGCACCAAGGGCCCCTGCAAAAATAAGATTGCATTTGATTTCTAAAATTAGAAACAAATGCAAAAAAAGGAAAGGATTCTTTATAGAGCCTTCGGTGTGCTGTGTTTGGAAACTAGTATTTAAGTGTGAAAATAGTCAGACGCTGTGAGTGTCAAATGATTTTCACAGAAAGCCGCTACCTGAATTACCGAGAAAATCGCGAAAGGGTTTTTTGTTTTTTTTTCATCAAACTCTAGTAATGAGAATCAAGAAATGCAGTGGGGTAAAAAAAAAAAGGAAATTATGATCAAAGAGAAACAGGCTGACAAAACGTTTAGCCTGCCTTAGAATTGACAGTGAAGATCCTGAAGTGGTGGCTAGATTTTACCTTTCAGGAATTAGCAGTAAAGGAATTAAGAGTCTAGAATTACAGGTGGTCCTCAACTTATGACCAAAATTCCTGCCACTTAGTGAAACAGTTGCTACGTGAGAGACTCGCCCCAGCTCTTAAGTGGATCCCTTCAGTTGTTCAGTGAGTCACATGGTTGCCTAAGCGAATCTGGCTTCCCCCATGTGACTTTGCTTCTCAGAAAGTGGCAAAAGGGGACGGCGTGACCTCCAGGGACACCGACGCCGTCATAAGCACGAGTCAGTCACGAAGCGTCTGAATTCTGATCACGCGACCACGGATCATCAACGGTCGTTAAGGGTGAAAAGCATTCCTCAGTCGCTTTTGCCAGGACCATTGTCACTTCCAACAGTCACTGAAAGAACGGCCGTAAGCCGAGGACTCCGTGGACACCACAGAACGGCGCTCGGTAGACAAAGAATGGTTTTCAAATAAATAAATAAACAAACAAACAAACAAACCAGGTTGGAGAAGATCTGTATATGTGGTTAAGGAGAACTCTGAGTCAGAAGCACAGAATCAGGTCCACCCACGGCTAATCTTTTCAGCTGGGTGGCCATAAAAACTGAAAAGCAATCAATCCATTAACCTCTGGATCTCTTAGCCTGTGTATTCTCATTTTCCTAGGAAGGCCTAGTTTTAATTCATTTATTTATTGCACTGTCAGAGACCGAGGCTGTTATCCGGTAGAGAGAACTAAACATCAAATATTGCAAGTGGAATTAGCAAAAGCGGGTTGATAGGACAGGAGCTGCAAATTGCGGTCTGAGCCGGTTTGGTGTGGTGGGGGGTTAAGACGCCAGGCTAGAAACCAGAGGCCCTGAGTTCTAGTCCTGCCTTAAGCACAAAGCCAGCCGGCTGACCTGGGGCCGGTCTTGCTCTTTCAGCCCGAAGAAAGAAGCAACGGCAAACCGCTTCCGAAAAACCTGGCCAAGAAAACGGCAGGGATGTGCCCAGGCAATTGCCAGGAGTCAAACACTGATTTGAAAGCATGTGGAATGAATGAATGAGGAAAGAAAAAGAAAGAAAGAAAGAAAGAAGGAAAGAAAGAAAGAAAGAAAGGAAGGAAGGAAGGAAGGAAGGAAGGAAGGAAGGAAGGAAGGAAGGAAGGAAGAAAGGAAGGTGGGTGAAGGGAGGGAGGGAGGAAGATGGAAAAGGAGGGAGGGAAGAAAGAAGAATATTGCATCCAGTTTTGGTCACCACGGTGTAAAAAAGATGTTGAGACTCTAGAAAGAGGGCAGAGAAGAGCAACAAAGATGATTGGGGGACTGGAGGCTAAAACATACGAAGAACGGTGGCGGGAATTGGGGGTGTCTAGTTTAATGAAGAGAAGGACGAGGGGGGGGACAGGATAGCAGCATTCCAGTATCTCAGAGGCTGCCCCAAAGAAGAGGGAGTCAAGCTGTTCTCCAAAGCGCCTGAAGGCGGGACAAGAAGCGAAGAATGGAACTCATCAAGGAGAGAAGCAACCTGGAATTAAGGAGAAACTTCCTGACAGGGAGAACAATTAAATCAGTGGAACCACCTGCCTCCAGAACTGGTGAATGCTCCAACACTGGGAGTTTTTAAGAAGAGACTGGACAGCCATTTGTCCGAAATGGTCCTGCCTGAGCAGGGGGTTCGACTAGATGACCTCCAAGGTCCCTCCCAACTTTATTGTTGTTGTTGAAGAAAAAAAGAAAGGGAGAGAGAAAGGGAGGAAGGGAAGAAGGAAGGAAGGAAAATGGAATGGGAGGGAGGAAGATGGAAAGGAAGGGAGGAAAGAAAGAAGGAAGGAAAATGAAAAGGGAGGGAGAGAGGAAGGAAGGAAGGAAGGAAGGAAGGAAGGAAGGAAGGAAGGAAGGAAAGGAAAGAAAACGAGAAGGAAGGACGCCTACAACGAACATGAGCTAACAATTCTGGCCTTTGGCCGAAGCCTTCGAGGGAGCAATTTCAAACCTTAGCCAAAAGCCTGTTTCCTTTTTGTCTCTTCTCATCATTCGGGCTAAGACTGAGCCAAGTCGGTGTACGTTCTCTATCTAACTCGGCCATGCCAGCCTCCTTATCCTCATCAAAGCTGGCTGCAAAGAAACCCCCTTGCAAAAGCCAGAAGTCCATAGACCTCAGATTTCAGAAAGGCCAGATAGCTCTCCGTAGAGAGAATGTTGGTTTGTTTGTTTTCCTTTTGAGGGCAAAGAGTTTTCTGTCGAGCAGGGAAACAGAATCCACCAGTTGTTTTTTCAGATCGGTCTCTGAAGTCACGTCGCTGGCCTGGCTCCCAGGATCATTCGCCAAGGTTTGTCACGGATTGGTTCCTTCAAGTTACTAGTCCTCGGCTTACGACCGCAACCGAGCCCCACGTTTCTGTGGCTGAGCGAGACAGTTGTTCAATGAGCTTTGCCGCGTTTTGTCCCGCTTTCCTTGCGCCACAGATGTTAAGCGAAGCCCTGCGGTTGTTAAGGGAGTCACACATGGTTGTGAGGCGAATCCGCAAAAGGGGATGGCGTGACCCACCTGGGACGCTGTGACCGTCGTAAATGTGAGTCAGTTGCCCAGCGTCCGAATGTAAGTCACAGGACCCGGGGGATAAGTCAGAAGTCCATTTTTTTTCATTGCCGCTGTAACTTCGAACGGTCACTTACATGAACGGTCGTAAGTTGAGGACTACCTGCACACAGTGACTTGGCAGACCAAGGAGATCTACACAGAATTGCTCAGACCCAAAAAAGGCCCTTCTGCCAGGATACGTTGCGTCGTTGTTTTATTGTCCTATTTTCTGACATTTGATTCTGTTGTTTTTTAAAAAAAATATATACAGTATATATCTGTCTCACTTGGAAAAACTAACTCACCCGATACACAGAAAACCAATTTTCTTTTGGCTCCATCTTATAATTGGGTAAATCTGCAGTGGCAGGTCTTGTTCTGTCCCATTTTATCCCATTTGAAGTTACGTTTTTATCCCTCTCTTCGATGTTACAAATAAAGCAGGACGAGGGGGATTGTGGGAAGGTTCTTGCCCGTCCGTAATCATATTATGGATGAGATGCGCTGACTTTCATTCTTTACACTGAAGAACCACCAGCTCCTTCCTTCCTCACATTTTCCTTCCTTCTTTTTCTTCCTCACATTTTCCTTCCTTCCTTTTCTTCCTCCCATTTTCCTTCCTTCTTTTTCTTCCTCACATTTTCCTTCCTTCCTTTTCTTCCTCCCATTTTCCTTCCTTCTTTTTCTTCCTTACATTTTCCTTCCTTCCTTTTCTTCCTCACATTTTCCTTCCTTCTTTTTCTTCCTCACATTTTCCTTCCTTTCTTTTCTTCCTCACATTTTCCTTCCTTCTTTTTCTTCCTCACATTTTCCTTCCTTCCTTTTCTTCCTCACATTTTCCTTCCTTCTTTTTCTTCCTCACATTTTCCTTCCTTCCTTTTTCTTCCTCACATTTTCCTTCCTTCCTTTTCTTCCTCACATTTTCCTTCCTTCCTTTTCTTCCTCCCATTTTCCTTCCTTCTTTTTCTTCCTCACATTTTCCTTCCTTCCTTTTCTTCCTCCCATTTTCCTTCCTTCTTTTTCTTCCTTACATTTTCCTTCCTTCCTTTTCTTCCTCACATTTTCCTTCCTTCTTTTTCTTCCTCACATTTTCCTTCCTTCCTTTTCTTCCTCCCATTTTCCTTCCTTCTTTTTCTTCCTCACATTTTCCTTCCTTCCTTTTCTTCCTCACATTTTCCTTCCTTCTTTTTCTTCCTCACATTTTCCTTCCTTCCTTTTTCTTCCTCACATTTTCCTTCCTTCCTTTTCTTCCTCACATTTTCCTTCCTTCCTTTTCTTCCTCACATTTCCTTCCTTCCTTTTTCTTCCTCACATTTTCCTTCCTTCCTTTTTCTTCCTAATAGTTTCCTTCCTTCCTTTTTCTTCCTCACATTTTCCTTCCTTCCTTTTCTTCTCCCATTTTCCTTCTTCTACCTCACATTTTCCTTCCTTCCTTTTCTTCCTCACATTTTCCTTCCTTCCTTTTCTTCCTCACATTTTCCTTCCTTCCTTTTTCTTCCTCACATTTTCCTTCCTTCCTTTTTCTTCCTCACATTTTCCTTCCTTCCTTTTTCTTCCTCACATTTTTCTTCATTCCTTTTTTCCTCACATTTTCCTTCCTTCCTTTTCTTCCTCACATTTTCCTTCCTTCCTTCCTTTTTCTTCCTCACATTTTCCTTCCTTCCTTTTCTTCCTCACATTTTCCTTCCTTCCTTTTCTTCCTCACATTTTCCTTCCTTCTTTTTTCTTCCTAACAATTTCCATACTTTCTCCCTCGTTTCCTTCCTTCCTCCCTCTCTCCCTCCCTTTTTTCCTTCCTTCCTCCCTCCTCCCTCCCTCCCTTCCTTCCTTCTTTTCTTCTTTCCTTCCTTCCTCACATTTTCCTTCCTACCTCCTTCCTTTCCTCCTTCCCTTTTCTTTCTAATGCTTTTCCTTCCTTCCTTCCTTCCTTCCTTCCTTCCTTCCTTCCTTCGTTTTCTTCCTTCCTTTTCTTTCTCACAGGTAGGAGGAAGGAGGGAGGGAGAAGGAAGGGCTGAGGGTTGAAAAAAAGATATTTCTTACACAGATCTAAAGAAAAGGGGGGGAAAAAACCTTGCAGAGAACTCCAGGCTAAAGGAATGCTCCAAATTATCTTTATTTTTCACTCATGCTGCCCTCTAAAGACCAAGAGTTTTCTGTGCAGCTGTTTGTTAGGAGCTGCTGATGGAGAGAATTACAGATATTTGCCATCTTCAGCACCACCATCCGCAGTAGGGGTAAAAACTATTAATTTTTTGTCTCCTACACCAACAGATTCGCTGTAGCACCTATTAATCGATTCCGCTCCTAAAACAGAATTTTTCTTCTAAATCCAACGTGGCTCTGCTAATTGTAATATGTATGAATTGCACTACCCTGTAGATTTTTAACCAATAATTCGTGGGTTTTGTTGTTAATGCTTGGTTTCACTTCTCTAATTAAGCCCGGCATCTGGAATACTCTCTCTTTTTTTTCTTACTTTCCATGCTTTTTCCCCCCACTTACAGTTATGCGTGCTTGATCCTTCTCTGTCCATCTATCCATCCACTCACTCACCCACCCATCCATCCATCTATCTATCCATATTTATTTACCTCTCATCTGTTCATCCATCCATCCATTCATATCTCTATCTTTCTATCTATCTATCTATCTATCTATCTATCTATCTATCTATCTATCTATCTATCTATCTATCTATCTATCTATCCATACATACACACATACATACATACATATCTATTTACCTCTAATCTATCCATCCACCCACCCACCCATCCTACTATCTATCTATCTATCTATCTATCTGTCTGTCTGTCTGTCTGTCTGTCTGTCTGTCTGTCTGTCTGTCTGTCTATCTATCTATCTATCTATCTATCTATCTATCTATCTAATTATCTTCTATCTCTCCAGATACTTTTATTCCCTTGCATATGAAGATTAAGGTAAGAGTCCTCGGTTACTGATTTTTCAGAAAATTTATCTTGCCAGTGCAAGAACGATAGGCATGTTTACCAATACAATTCATTACTCTCCCTTGGTTACAACCTCTTGTTATTATCCCACAGTCACCTCTTCGTCCAATTAAGGGCCCCGTGGATCCATTGATCTCACTCCCCCCAAAGCAAAAGTCAGGAGCTGGAGAGCCATGCAAAACAAACCCCTGACTATTTTAGGACTGAGCCTTGCGTGGCAAATTGGCTCCCGGCCTGCCTCCCGCTAAGCCCTGGAGATGAAACCATAATTCCCCACTAGGAAGCTTGTTAATTCTGCCTGTTCTCGGCTTTCAAGCCTTAAATCTCTTCCAGTGGGCCTCCACCTGCATCTCTCAGAATTAATTTTTATTGCACGCGGATAATAGCTGATCCATTTCGGCCATTAAGATGTCCAATGTAATTTTTATGAACTCCAGGTTCAAAGTTGTACATGTATAATTCAGGCAACATATTAGACCGCTCCTGTATTATTAGACATCTCTCCATTCATCTCTCCTCTTAATTTAGGTGACTGGCTGAAAACGGTTCCGGGAAGCGATGAAAAATGCCCAGTGGAAATTGGAAAATAATGCGATGCGCTCTCAGATTTGGGAGAGAGGGCTTCGATTTTCCAGTTTAAATGCCTTTTACTGGGGGTAGAATATCATTGGTTCCCAGGATGGAAGGGGTGTATTCCAGAGGACCATGAGACAGTGAAATCTAGACAGTCTGGTAAGGAGGAAGAGAGTTGAGGCAGCTGCTCCCCAGTACTTCCCAGAATACCAGAGAAGAGAGTATTTATAGCTCACTGTTGAATTGTGGGGTCCTTAGAGTTCTCTGAGCTGGGTGGTTTTCCTGCAGACATTTCATGAACCGACTAGGTAATATCATCAATGCTAAAGGGAGTGGTGTTTGCAGGGAGGAGGAGGAAGAGGAGGAAGAGGAGGAGGAGGAGGAGGGGGAGGAGGAAAATTACTGTGAGGTCATTAGCACTCTCTGAGGTTGGTAGTTTCCTTGCAGAAGTTTCATGACCAACCAGGAAACATCATGAGTGCTAGAAGGGAGGAGGAGGAGGAAGAGGAGGAGGAGGAGGAAGAGGAGGAGGAGGAAGAGAGCTGTGGGGTCCTTGGTGCCCTCTGAGCTGGGTGGTTTTCTTACAGAAGTTTCATGACCCAACTAGACAACATCATCAGCGCTAGGAGGAAGGAAGGAAGGAAGGAAGGAAGGAAGGAAGGAAGGAAGGAAGGAAGAAAGAAAGAAAGAAAGAAAGAAAGAAAGAAAGAAAGAAAGAAAGAAAGAAAGAAAGAAAGAAAGAAAGAAAGAAAGAAAGACAGTGGGGTCCTTGGTGCTCTCTGAGCTTGGTTGTTTCCTTGCAGACGTTTCATGACCCAACTAGGTAACGTCATCAGTGCTAGGAGGAAGGAAGGAAGGAAGGAAGGAAGGAAGGAAGGAAGGAAGGAAGGAAGGAAGGAAAGGAAGGAAGGAAGGAAGGAAGGAAGAAGAAAGAAAGAAAGAAAGAAAGAAAGAAAGAAAGAAAGAAAGAAAGAAAGAAAGAAAGAAAGAAAGAAAGAAAGAAAGAAAGAAAGAAAGAAAGACAGACAGTGGGGTCCTTGGTGCTCTCTGAGCTTGGTTGTTTCCTTGCAGACGTTTCATGACCCAACTAGGGAACATCATCAGTGCTAGAAGGGAGGAGGAGGAGGAGGAGGAGGAGGAGGAGGAGGAAGAGGAGGAGGAGGAGGAAGAGAGCTGTGGGGTCCTTTGTGCTTTCTGAGCTGGGTGGTTTCCTTGCAGACTTTTCATGACCCAACTAGGTAACGTCATCAGTGCTAGAAGGAACTGGGGTTTGCACTTTGCAATTTAGCCCCTTGTTGCTTGTAGGGAAAGGTCTTCCCTCTTTAAGGCTGGAGCAACAAAGACTCAAGTTTCCTTTGCACTGCTTGAACGTTGGACCTCAACATCACAATCCTGGCGTCATTATCCACGCCTGGGCAATTAACCCATGAAAGTTTCCTAACCTCACCGCCTTGCCTTCCTACGTCCTACGGGACTCCCAGGAGAACAAATGTTTTCTTAAACTCCCCACGTAGCAGGCCAGAATTACTCTCCGTTATTTCCAGCCATCAGAGTAATCAACGCTAACCTCTTCTTGTGAAGCAACGATGGCCGTCCCTGGGAGTTCATTAGGGCTGCAACATTGTCGGGCAAGTCCCAAGGCCCCCCCGTGCCACTTGGCACAGGTTTTGCGTCCCAGGGTGGCCAGCCAAAGTCCCCGACGCAAAGAAGCTTTAGAAATAAGCCAATTATGCAATGTTTTCAACAATTTGATTGCTTTCTTCATGCAGACGCCTCTCTCGGGGGGTTTCAAAGTTATCCGGAGTAATTAAGTGCTGAACTGCAGAGAAAGTGCTTCATGGTTTTGTTTTGGGGTGGGTGGCTTTTGTGTTTTTTGTAGATTGATATCCCCCCCCCACAGCAAAAAAAAAAAAGTCTTCAACGCAAGTTCTACCAAACTTTTGCAACTTAGTTAGGAAAACCTTCATTGGGAGGAGAAACACCACTGGGGCCTCCAAACGTGGCCACTTTTAAGTTTTGTGGACTTTGATTCCCAGAATTCCTTGGCCAGCTGTGGAATTCTGGGAGTTGAAGTCCACAAGCCTTAAAGTGGCCGCGTTTGGAGACCCCAGCTCTAAGAGAAGCCGTTCTGTGGATAGGTTGTTGCTACTAGAGACTGCATACAGATCTAGGGCCACATAAAAACCTACATGGCATAGGGCCCAGTTACTCAGGGGAACTGCCTGTCTCCCACAGATTCTGTCCAGCCAATCTGGTTTGGCCCAAGTGGCACAATCCTGCTCTTTCAATTAAGCAATTGTGGGATGCTGGGTGCTCTCCGAGCTGGCTCGTTTCAAGAACAGGAATCACGCCGACCAAATCACACAGCTACGTGGAAGGAAAAATCTTCACCAGGCTCCAGTCCAAGCCGGGAATAAACAAAATGGAGACTGCTTTTAGAACAGGGCTTTTCAACCTTTTCACCCATTGCACCGCTTTTAGGCAACATGCGAGTACCGCCTAGCAAGGGGTCAAAAACTGTTCTCAGATCAGGTACGGAAGGCAGTTCTTCCTCCTCTTCGCTGGCTGCCTGCCACTGCAAGCTTTCTGCAGCGGGAAGCCTGGCCTACTCACCTCCGGCAATGCCGTTCAGAACCATCAGCCAGCTCAGTTCCTGACATGCCGGGAATTGGCTCATCCTTCCCTAAGCTGACATCTGAGGAAGTATCTGGGGAATTGTTCAAGGGAGATATCACAGGTGCTTTGGAGAATAGGTTGATCCCCTCTTGTTTGGGGCAGCCCCTCAAATATTGGAAGACTGCTATCATAATAATAATAATAAGAAGTTGGAAGGGACCTTGGAGGTCATCTAGTCCAACCCCCTGCTCAGGCAGGAAAGCCTATACCATTTCAGACAAATGGCTGGCCAGTCTCTTCTTAAAAACTTCCAGTGTTGGAGCATCCACAGCTTCTGGAGGCAGGTGGTTCCACTGGTTAATTGTTCTCCCTGTCAGGAAGTTTCTCCTTAGTTCTAGGTTGCTTCTCTCCTTGACTAGTTTCTATCCGTTGCTTCTTGTCCTGCCTTCAGGTGCTTTGGAGAATAGCTTGACTCCCTCTTCTTTGGGGCAGCCCCTGAGATATTGGAACCCTGCTATCATGTCACCCCTCACCCTTCTCTTCCTTAAACTACACATATCCAATTCCAGCAACCGTTCCCTATATGTTTTAGCCTCCAGCCCCCCAATCATCTTTGTTGCTCTTCTCTGTACCCTTTCTAGAGTCTCGACATCTTTTTTACATCGTGGTGACCAAAACTGGATGCAGTATTCCAGGTGTGGCCTTACCAATGGCTTGTAAAGTAGTATTAACCCTTCACGTGATCTTGATTCTCTCCCTCTGTTAATGCAGCCTAGCACTGTGTTGGCTTTTTTGGCAGCTGCAGCACACGGCTGGCTCATATTGAAGTGATTGTCTACTAGGACTCCGAGATCCCTCTCACAGTTACTACTATCGAGCAAGGTACCACCTATACTATACCTGTGCATTTGATTTTTCCTGCCTAAATGTAGAACCTTACTTTTTTCACAATTGAATTTCATTTTGTTAGATAGCACCCAGTGTTCGAGTCTGTCCAGATCCTCCTGTATCTTAAGCCTATCTTCTGGAGTATTGGCTATTCCTGCCAGCTTGGTGTCGTCTGCAAATTTGATGAGTTCCCCATCTATCCCCTCATCCAAATCGTGTCCTTCTCTTCATTAAACTAGACATGCCCAATTCCTGCAACTGTTCGCATGTTTTAGCTTCCAGCCCTCTGATGATCTTTCTTGCTTTTCTCGGCACTCTTTCCAGAGTCTCAACATCTGTTTCATATTGTGGCGACCAAAACTGGATGCAGGATTCCAAGGGTGGCCTTATAAAGTGGTATTAACACTTCAGGTGATCCGGATTCTATCCCTCTGTTCTTATTGTTAGTTGCGAAGTCGTGTCTGACCCATTGCAACCCCATGGACAATGTTCCTCCAGGCCTTCCTGTCCTCTACCATCTTCTGGAGTCCATTGAAGCTCACGCCTCCTGCTTCAGTGACTCCATCCAGCCACCTCCTTCTCTGTCGTCCCCTTCTTCTCTTGCCCTCAACCTTCCCCAGCATGAGGCTCTTCTCCAGTGAGTCCTTCCTTCTCATGAGGTGGCCAAAGTATTTGAGTTTCACCTTCAGGATCTGGCCTTCTAAAGAGCAGTCAGGGTTGATCTCCTCTAGGACCGACCGGTTTGATTGCCTTGCAGTCCGAGGGACTCGCAGGAGTCTTCTCCAGCACCAGAGTTCAAAGGCCTCCATTCTTTGGCGCTCGGCCTTTCTTACGGTCCAACTTTCACAGCCATACATTGCAACTGGGAAGACCAGAGCCTTGACTATACGTACTTTTGTTGACAGGGTGATGTCTCTGCTTTTTAGTGTGCTGTCTAGATTTGCCATGGCTTTCCTCCCCAGGAGCAAGCGTCTTTTAATTTCTTGGCTACAGTCCCCATCTGCAGTGATCTTGGAGCCCAGGGAAATAAAATCTGTCCCTACCTCCATTTCTTCCCCATCTATTTGCCAGGAATTGAGAGGGCCGGATGCCATGATCTTGGTTTTCTTAATGGTAAGTTTCAACCCAAATATTGCACTCGCCTTCTTCACCCGCAACAAGAGGCTCTTTAGTTCTTCTCTTTCTGCCATTAGAGTGGTATCATCTGCATATCTTAGGTTGTTGATATTTCTTCCGGCAATCTTAATTCCAACTTTTGATTCATCTAGCCCTGCCTTTCTCATGATGTGCTCTGCATATAAGTTAAATAGGCAGGGTGAGAGTATACAGCCTTGCCGGACTCCTTTCCTGATTTTGAACCAATCAATGGTTCCATGTCCAGTTCTCACTGTTGTTTCTTGACCCGCATATAGGTTTCTCAAGAGACAAATAAGATGGTCTGGTACGCCCATCTCTTTAAGGACTTGCCACAGTTTGTTGTGATCCCTCTGTTAAAGGACTGCAAAACCTTTTCAGAACCCTTCAGGGGTCCTGAAACGTGGCCTGTTTATGACTTATGGACTTCAACTCCCAGAATTCCTCAGCCAGGCAAGCTGGCTGGGGAATTCTGGGACTTGAAGTCCACAAGTTAAAAAAGGGTCATAGTTCCCTCATGCTGGCTGAGGAATTCTGGGACTTGAAGTCCACAAGTCATAAAAGGGTCATAGTTGCCTCGTGCTGACTGGGGAATTCTGGCACTTGAAGTCCACAAGTCATAAAAGGGTCATAGTTCCCTCGTGCTGACTGGGGAATTCTGGCACTTGAAGTCCACAAGTTATAAAAGGATCATAGTTCCCTCATGCTGGCTGAGGAATTCTGGGACTTGAAGTCCACAAGTTATAAAAGGGTCATAGTTCCCTCATGCTGGCTGAGGAATTCTGGGACTTGAAGTCCACAAGTTATAAAAGGGTCATAGTTCCCTCATGCTGGCTGAGGAATTCTGGGACTTGAAGTCCACAAGTTATAAAAGGGTCATAGTTCCCTCATGCTGGCTGAGGAATTCTGGGACTTGAAGTCCACAAGTCATAAAAGGGTCATAATTCCCTCATGCTGACTGGGGAATTCTGGGACTTGAAGTCCACAAGTCGTAAAAGGGTCATAATTCCCTCATGCTGACTGGGGAATTCTGGGACTTGAAGTCCACAAGTTGTAAAAGGGTCATAGTTCCCTCGTGCTGACTGGGGAATTCTGGGACTTGAAGTCCACAAGTCGTAAAGTTGGGGACGAGCAAACGGCTGTGTATTATTAGTTAATTTTGAGATACAGCTTAGGGGAAAAAGAAGAAGGAGAAGAAGAAGCAGACCTTGCTTCTAAAATTAAAAAGTCGAAAGGAGCCTCCTGGCATTTTTTTCTAAGTCACAAATCTTATTGCAGAGCTATTTTCGGCTTTAATGGCTCTGGAGGAAAATTGATCAAGGAGATGATTGTACAAAACCACAGCGTGCTTAATTTAATCAGAATTGCCCTGGGTTGGTAAAATACGTTAACACACGACCCACCAAAAACCGCATTCTCTGATATGTGACTCTAGACAGTGGATTTTATTTTAAAATAAGGTGGCCTATGATATTTTATGTTGCTTTGGATTCTGGAACCTACAGCTAGTATGTTATGTTTATCTTAACTCATAAACATCTCCAAGGTGTCTGAAGGCAGGACAAGAAGCAACGGATGGGAACTAATCAAGGAGAGAAGCAACCTGGAACTAAGAGAGAAATTTCCTGACACTTGGAACAATTAACCAGTGGAACGACTTGCCACCGGAAATCACTGGAGGCTTTCAAAAAGAGACTGGACAACCATTTGTCTGAAATGGTATAAGGCTTCCTGCCTGAGCAGAGGGTTGGACTATAAGACCTCCAAGGACCCTTCCAACTCTGTTATTCTGTTAATCTCCATACACATCTCCAAAACACCAAAGAGCAGCGGATGGGAACTCATCAAGGAGAGAAGCAATCTAGAACTAAGGAGGAATTTCCTGACAGGGAGAACAATTAACCGGTGGAACAGCCTGCCTCCAGAAGTGGTGAATGCTCCAACACTGGAAGTTTTCAAGGAAAAAGTGGACAGTCATTTGTCTGGGATGGGATGGAAGAAAGGTGTCTAAACTTAGGAATTTTTAAGACTTGTAGACTTCAACTCCTAGAATTCCTGGCTGGGGAATTCTGGGAGTTGAGGTCCACAAGTCTTAAAGTTGCAAGGTTGCACACTCCTGGTATACGGTCTCCTGCTTGAGCAGGGGGGCTGGACTAGAAGACCGCCAAGGTCCCTTCCAACTCTGTTATTCTTCTAGATGCCTTCAAAGTCATGTAAATTCTGGAAGCAGTGAAATACAGAATAGAATAGAATAGAATAGAATAGAATAGAATAGAATAGAATAGAATAGAATAGAATAGAATAGAATAGAATAGAATAGAATAGAATAGAATAGAATAGAATAGAATAGAACAGAAAATAGAATAGAATAGAATAGAACAGAGAATAGAATAGAATAGAATAGAATAGAATAGAATAGAATAGAATAGAATAGAATAGAATAGAATAGAATAGAATAGAATAGAATAGAATAGAATAGAATAGAATAGAATCTGTAAGGGACCTTGGAGGTCTTCTAGTCCAGCCCCCTGTTTAAGCAGGAGAACCAATACCATCTCACACAGGTGATTGTCCAGCCTCTTCTTAAAAACCTCCAGTGATGGAGCGCCCACGATTTCTGGTGGCCAGCTGTTCCACTGGCTAATCGTCCTCACTGTCAGGAAGTTTCTCCTTAATTCCAGGTTGCTTCTCTCTTTGGTCAGTTTCCAACCATTGTTTCTCATCCTGCCCTCTGGTGCTTTGGAGAATAACGTGGCCCCCTTTTCTTTATGGCAGCCCCTCAGATACTGGAACGCTGTTATCATGTCTCCCCTATTTCTTATTTTGGTTTAAACTAGTCAAACCTAAGTCCCGCAGCCATTCTTTGTACGTTTTAGTCTCCAGCCTTAGATCATCTTAGTTGCTCTTCTCTGAATTTTTTTTCAACATCTTTTTTGTGATATGGTGACCTAAACTGGCTTCAGTACTCCAGGTGAGGTTCTCGACTTATGACTACAGTCCCTTCCAACTCTGTCATTCTGTTTAAAAAATACACAGGAATGCATTCGTGTCCAGAACATCTAGAGTAACCAAGGTGCAAAATATATCTTACGGTTTCTCAAGATTCTGGAAAAGAAACTGGGATCAGATCCAGTGGTGGGATTCAGCCAGTTCGCACCACTTTGGCAGGACCGGTAGCTAATTTTTTGTTGCCCAGGTCCAGAACGGACTTCCGGAAGTGGCATCCATTCACATATTTGAATCCCACCATTGGATCTGATAATTTATTTATTTAGCGTATGGCTGGTCACACACAGAATTAAAAGCACTTCATATTTACAAGTTAGAACAGTTAAAACAATTTTTTTTAAAAAAGAAGCAATTATAAAACCTAAGAGGAAAACAAAAATGAGGACCCAGATTGTTGGGGGCAATTAAGCTGACTTTGTAATAATGCCGCTTGGGGGGGTGTGTGTGAAAGCCCTAATAAGCAGGCATATACTTAGAATGAAGGCTACTGCTAAGCTTGTAAGCCGCCCTGAGTCTTCGGAGAAGGGCGGGATATAAATGTAATAAAATTTTTTTTAAAAAAATAACATTTCAGAGTTTAATGTCGAGTTTGGAGATCCAGTCAGTAGCTGCCCTTGTTACGCAGAAGAAGTCCTTAAAATCTCCTGGGTATCTTCTATTAGTGCATTCCCTCACTATATGTTGGATAGTCTGTCAGGGAGCTCCGCAATCACATTGTGCTGAAGGTGTCTTTCCCCATTTATGCAGAGAATCGGCACACACCCCATGAGTCGTTCTAATTCTATTGTATGTCACCCATATGTGTCGGGGTAGATTAAATCCTGGAGGTATACTATTAGGATTAATATGCTCAGAAATATCTTGGGAGGTATAGCTACTCCATGCTTCCATCCACTTTTGTATAGTGCTCTGATGTTCGGGCAGCAGCTTAAGCGCTGTGAGGAGTGGTGGATTTCTTGACTTTAATCGACATCTTAAGAGATCAGAGGTATTATTTATTTATTTATTTATTTAATTAAATTTTTATACCGCCCTTCTCCCGAAGGACTCAGGGCGGTGAACAGGGCATATCTTAAAACTACAAAAGTACAAAAGTTAAAAAAGAATTATATTATTGCCCACAATAAAAACAATAAAAAATATATATAAATATTAAAACCCTAAGTAATTCCCCATCAGGCCAGGCCAGCTTGTTCAAATAAATGGGTCTTTAACCCACGCCGGAAGGAGCGGACATCCGGTGCCATCCGGAGCTCAACCGGCAGCTGATTCCACAAAGCCGGAGCGCCCACAGAGAAGGCCCTCCCCCTGGGGGCCACCACCCGACATTCTCTGACCGGAGGCACCCTGAGGAGGCCCTCTCTGTGGGAACGCACAGGGCGGAGGGGAGTCGACGCCGGCAGCAGGTGGTCCCCGAGGTATTCCGGACCCATGCCATGTAAGGACTTAAAAACCATCACTAAGACCTTGAACCTCACCCGGAAGACAACTGGTAACCAATGCAGCTCGCGGAGCAAAGGTGTAACATGGGAGTACCGGGAAACTCCCAAGACAACTCTCGCGGCCGCATTCTGTACCAGTTGGAGCCTCCGAGTGGTCTTCAAGGGAAGCCCCATGTAGAGAGCATTGCAATAGTCAAGACGAGAGGTCACGAGCGCATGAGTGACCGTACACAGGGCATCCCGGTCTAGATAGGGCCGCAACTGCCGCACCAGGCGAACCTGTGCGAAAGCCCCCCTGGTCACGGCTACTACATGATCTTCTAAGGTAAGCTGTGCATCCAGGAGGACTCCCAAGTTGCGAGCCCTATCCACGGGGGGTAAAGACTCACCCCCCATAAAGAGAGATGGAACATTTTGAATGTCCCGGGATGCCGGAATGTACAGCCACTCAGTCTTGTCAGGGTTGAGTTGAAGTCTGTTCCTCCCCATCCAGACCCGAACCGCCTCCAGGCAACGGGACATCACAGCGAGGGCATCACTGGGGTGGTTTGGGGTCGAAATGAAAAGTTGGGTATCATCAGCATATTGATGATACCCAACTCCAAAACCACGAATGATCTCACCCAGCGGTTTCATGTAGATGTTGAACAGGAGAGGCGAGAGAACCGAACCCTGAGGAACTCCACAAACAAGAGACCTAGGGGCCGATCTCTGCCCCCCTGCCAACACCGACTGCGAACGTCCCAGGAGATAGGAGGAGAACCACCGAAGAACTGTGCCTCCCACTCCCACTCCCCTGAGATGCCGCAGCAGGATACCATGGTCGATGGTATCGAAAGCCGCCGAGAGGTCTAATAGGACCAGGACAGAGGAATATCCCCTATCCCGGGCCCTCCAGAGATCATTCACCAGAGCGACCAATGCCGTCTCCGTGCTGTGCCCGGGCCTGAAACCCGATTGGTACGGGTCCAGATAATCCGCTTCATCCAGGACCAGAGGGAGCTGATGCGCCACCACACTCTCAACAACCTTCGCAAGAAAGCGAAGGTTGGAGACTGGACGAAAGTTGTTCCAAGACAGCTGGATCCAAGGCAGGCTTCTTGAGGAGAGGTCTCACCACCGCCTCCTTCAAGACGGTGGGGAAATTACCCTCACTCAAAGAAGCAGATATCACCGCCTGGAACCAGCCTCGTGTCCTCTCCCTGGCTGCATAAACCAGCCAGGAAGGGCACGGATCCAATAAACATGTGGTGGAGCTCAACCTCCCCATAATCCTGTCCACTTCATCAGGGGTCACAGAATCAAACTCCTCCCAGATAACATTGACAAGACCGCCCGTGTCCTGATCGTCAGACTCTGCCCAGCTGGGGTCCAAACCTGTCCGAATCCGAGCGATTTTATCCGACAGATGTTGACCAAACTCCTCGGCACGACCCTGCAAGGGATCCTCCCTCACCTCCTGATTAAGGAGGGAGCGAGTCACCCTAAACAGGGCGGCCGGGCGATTATCTGCGCACGCGATGAGCGCAGAGAAGTAATTGCACCTCGCTGCCCTCATCGCTGCGAGATAAGACCTAATATAGGTTCTTAACCGCAACCGGTCGGATTCGGATTGGCTGGACCTCCAGCAGCTCTCTAGGCCCCGTTTCCGACGCTTCATCTCCCGGAGCTCCGCGGAGAACCATGGAGCTCGATGGGATCTGCACCGGGTCAGGGGCCGCAGGGGTACAACTCGGTCCAGTGCCTCAGTGGCTGCCCTTTCCCAGGCTTCCACTAAGGCATCCGCCGAGCTGTGAGCGACGGAGGCAGGTGGGGATCCCAGCGCTGCCTAGAACCCGAGAGGGTCCATTAAGCGTCTGGGGCGGTACCATCTAGTTGGTTCCGCATCCCCACGGTGGGGGGTGGCAAGACGGAAGACCAGCCGCAGGAGGTGATGATCGGTCCATGACAGGGGCATAATAAATGGAGAGCCCCCACCAAGATCATCCAACCACCGTCCAGATAAAAAAACCAAGTCAAGGGTGTGGCCTCCCTCATGAGTTGGTTCAGAAATTACCTGCGTCAGGTCCATGGCCGTCATGGAAGCCATGAACTCCCGGGCTAACTCAGATGACCCTCCCAGGGATGGTAGATTGAAGTCACCCAAAACTAGAAGTTTGGGGAACTCAATCACCAAACCGGAGAGGACATCGAGTAGCACGGGCAGGGCTGCCGCTGTGTGACTAGGCGAAACGTACACCAGCAGCAAGCCCAACTGCGCCCCCGAACCAAACCTCAAAAAGAGAGACTCACACCCGACTATCTGAGGAACGGTGGTCTCCCGCGGACATAAGGTCTCCCTAATAGGCATGAATGGGTAGAGAGCAGTTTAGCAGGATCTTACTATACTCCCGAATGAGAGCTTCTTGTCGTCATAAGTGCGGGGGAAGTATGTGGCTAAGAACTGGTAGCCAGCGAATAGGTGTAGATTTTATGCACCCAGTAATTAATCTCATCGTATGGTTGAGTTGAACATCAACAAGTCTTGTATGTGAGCTGTTTATCCATACAGGTGTGCAGTATTTCGCTACAGAGTAGCAAAGCCCAAGGGCTGCGCATCGAAGAGTTGGAGCTGAAGCTCCCCAAGGTGTTCCGCATAGTTTTTGCAGAATGTTGTTTCTGCTGTTGGCAGCCATATTCTGAATATGATAAATTAGAATGGGACAGAAGTTGCCTCCAGAAGTTGTGGGCGCTTCATCACTGGAGGCTTTCAAGAAGAGGCTGGACTGCCGTCTGTCAGGAATGGTGTAGGCCCTGCTTGGACAGGGCGGGGGGACTAGATCAGAGGTCCCCAACCTTTTGGGCACCAGGGTCCAGTTACGTGGAGAGAGGTTTTTCCACGGATTGGAGAGTGGGTGGTTTTGAGTGCTGCCTGCATCTTGCGGATGGGTTTTGCTTGTTTGTGTGGACCGGTTGCTGGCATGCCACAGTCCGGTACTGGTCCACGGACCGGAAGTTGGGGACCCCTGGACTAGATGACCTGCAAGGTCCCTTCCAACTCTATTATTCTATTCTATTCTGTTCTGTTCTGTTCTGTTCTGTTCCGTTCTGCTCTGCTCTGTTCTGGTCCTGTTCTATTCTATTCTATTCTATACCCCATATTCTATTCTGTTCTGTTCTGTTCTGTTCTGGTCCTGGTCGTGTTCCGTTCCATTCCGTTCCTGTTCCTGTTCCTGTTCCTATTCTATTCTATTCTATTCTATTCTATTCTATTCTATTCTATTCTATTCTATTCTATTCTATTCTATTCTATTCTATTCTATTCTATTCTATTCTATTCTATTCTATTCTATTCTATTCTATTCTATTCTATTCTATTCTATTCTATTCTATTCTATATCCCATATTCTATTCTGTTCTGTTCTGTTCTGTTCTGTTCTGTTCTGGTCCTGGTCCTGGTCCTGTTCTATTCTATTCTATTCTATTCTATTCTATTCTATTCTATTCTATTCTGTTCTGTTCTGTTCTGTTCTGTTCTGGTCCTGGTCCTGTTCCAGTTCCATTCTATTCTGTTCTGTTCTGTTCTGTTCTGTTCTGTTCTATTCTGTTCTATTCTATTCTATTCTATTCTATTCTATTCTATTCTATTCTATTCTATTCCATTCCATTCCATTCCATTCCATTCTATATCCCATATTCTATTCTGTTCTGTTCTGGTCTGATATGGTCCTGTTCCGTTCCATTCCATTCTGTTCTTGAATAAACTCAGGTAGCCTAAGGCTTAAGAGGACTTTGCAGAGGTACGATGGGCAAAGGCGACACTCTCCTCTCCTGTGGTCTCTCTCTTTTTTTTTTCTTCACTAGACCCTCACCTTGAACCTTTTGCCAAATGGATTCCTGCAACTTCACGGGTGGTTCCGTTCCCAACTTCTGGCTTGTGGGCTTCCCCAGCCTTCAGGACCACCAGTTCCCCCTCTTTTTCATCTTCCTCGTCTTCTACCTGCTCATCCTCTCCAGCAACGTCACCATCATCGCGGCGGTGGCCACCGACCCCAAGCTCCACAAGCCCATGTACTTTTTCCTGACCAACCTTTCCATCCTGGACATCCTGCTGACCACCATCACCATCCCCCAAATGCTGGCCATGTTCTCGGTCAACGCCAGGTCCATCTCCTCCATGGGCTGCTTCCTGCAGATGTACTTCTTCCATGGACTGGCGGTGACGGAGACCTTCCTCCTGGTGGTGATGTTCTACGACCGCTACGAGGCCATCTGCCACCCCTTGAACTACGTGGTCCGGATGACCAGGCAGAAGAACGCGCAGCTGGTGGCCGGCGCGTGGTTCTCCGCCCTGCTGGTCCCCATCCCGCCGGTGGTCCAGTCCTCGCAGCTGACCTTCCGCCAGATGCCCAGGGTCAACCACTGCTTCTGCGACCACCTGGCAGTGGTCCAGGCCGCTTGCCAGAACGCCTACACCACGTTCCAGAGTTTTATGGGCTTCACCATTTCCATGACCGTGGCCTTCGTCCCGCTGCTGCTCGTGGTCATCTCCTACGCCTGCATCAATGGTGTCGGTCTTGCAGATCCGCTTCAAAGAAGGGCGCAGGAAGGCCTTCTCCACGTGCTTCTCCCACCTGGTGGTGGTCATCACTTATTACTCTTCCATCGCTCTGGCCTTCCTCTCCTACCGAGTCAAGATGTCCAGCGATGTCCACGTGCTGAGCGACATGACTTTTGCCATTTTGACCCCTCTGGTGAACCCTCTCATTTACACGCTGAGGAACAGGGACATCAAGAGGGCGGTGAGACAGCTGTCCACCTCCAAGGTCATCAATCTCCCTGCGCCCTGTGCGTTCCCACAGAGGGGGTCTCCTCAGGGTGCCACCGATCAGAGAATGTCGATTGGTGGCCCCCAGGGGGAGATCCTTCTCTGTGGGCGCTCTGGAACTATGGAATCAGTTACCGGTAGAGCTCCGGATGGCGCCCGATCTTCGCTCCTTTCGTCGCGATCTCAAGACGTTTTTGTTTGTACAAGCCGGCCTAGCCTGATGGGGGATTGGTGGGGTTTTTTATTCTTGTATTCTTAATATTATCTTTGGGGTTTTATAATTGTAATATATCAATTGTTTTAAAATCGGGCAATTATTTAATTTCCTTTTAATATTTGTAACTTTGTATTTTATTCTTGCCCTGTGAACCGCCCTGAGTCCTCAGGGAGAAGGGCGGTATAGAAATATTATTAAATTAAATTAAATTAAAATTAATTCTCCACGCAGAAGGAGAGGCTCCGTTTGGACCAGGTGGAGACCAAAGAGAGTGAAAACCGGGCTTTTCATTAATGTGGGTTTTCTATGAGTGGAACCCTTTGACGGAGATTAGGTTTCTGTGTGCCTAATTACATTCGCTCCAGGACGTATTAAGTCTTCTTTGACTAGAAGCCACTAAACTGTTGTATACTTTGGAGATGCGGTTTGTCAAAAAAAAGCATTCAAACATTTGGCGTTTTATTCTGTGCCTATTGCACTGTATTAAGAAGAGACTGGACGGTCACTTGTCTCAGATAGTATAGGTTCTCCTGCTTGAGCAGGGGGCTGGACTAGAAGACCTCCAAGGTCCCTTCCAGCTCTATCCTATCCTATCCTATCCTATCCTATCCTATCCTATCCTATCCTATCCTATCCTATCCTATCCTCCATTCCATTCTATTCCATTCCATTTTCTATTCTATTCTGTTCTGTTCTGTTCTATTCTACAATCATTCTATTCTATTCTATTCTATTCTATTCTATTCTATTCTGTTCTGTTCTGTTCTGTTCCGTTCCGTTCTATTCTGTATTTTCTATTCTATTCTATTCTATTCTATTCTATTCTATTCTATTCTATTCTATTCTATTCTATTCTATTCTATTCTATTCTATTCTATTCTATTCTATTCTATTCTATTCTATTCTATTCTATTCTATTCTATTCTACAATTATTCTATTTCTATTTCTATGTCTATTCTCCTCATAGGGAATTGTAATTTCCCCCAGATAAGCCTAGAAGGTGTTGAAGAAGGCTACAAGACTCTGGGCATTTTGCAGTTAGACAACATCAAGCATGGGCAAATTAAAAATTAATAAAGAATGCATCCAAAGAATCATAGAATAATAGAGTTGGAAGGGACCTCAGGGGTCTTCCAGTCCAACCCCCCCACTTGAACAGGACACCTTATTCAATTCTAGATTAACGGCTGTCCAGTCTCTTCTTTAAAACTTCCAGTGTTGAAGCATTCGCAACTTCCGGAGGCAAGTTGTTCTCACTGTCTCGGGAAATTTCTCCTTAGTTCCAGGTTGCTTCTTTCCTTGGTGAGGAGCGGAGACAGGAAGGCGGTGCAGAGAGTGGTGAGGACGGCAGAAAAGATCCTTGGCAGCTCCCTCCCTCCCATCCAGGACGTGGCACAGAAGCGTTGCTTGAGCAGGGTCCGCAAGATTTTCTGGGACACTACACACCTCCTCTTCACGACCCGTTTTCCTTGCCTCCCTTCTGGGAGGAGGGGGCTTCGTGGTATCCGCAGCAGAACATCCAGATTCAGCCATAGTTTCATTCCACGCAGCATTAACTTTGTGAACTCTTAAGCTTCCTCCTTCGGTTATATGTTCAAGACGGACAGTGTGTAATATTTATTTGTTATGTATATATGTAGGGGCGTGGGTCTATACATATGTTGTATATAGTATGTTTTAGGTGTGTGTCATGTACGTGTTCCACTTTGAGAGCGGGCAACTAAATTTCATTTTTTATGTGTGCCGTTGTGCCCGCAGTAAAAAAAAAATGGCAATAAAGGTGATCTTATCTTATCTTATCTTCTCACTGTCCATTTAGTACACCTGGCGAAAAGAGGAAACCAGACAGTCGACAAGGTTGATGCCGTATGGAACAAAACTGTGACTGAATCTGGATGTTCTGCTTCGGATAGCACAGAGCCGCCGCCCCCTTCCCAGAAGGGAACAAGGAAAACAGGTTGTGAAGAGGATGTGTAGTGTCCCAGACAATCCTGTGGACCCTGCTCAAGCAAGGCTGACATGCTCTGCCCTGAATAGAAGGAAGAATTTCATCACATCCGTGCAGACGTAACCATAGCTCCAGCTGAGAAAGTATGAGCATCCTGGGCCAAGCCCAGATCCCAGAATGCCAGAGAATTCCTGGCACTCAGACGGATCATCCATGGACAGGCACATAGAGATACACAACTGTTGTGATTCAGTGTCAGCCTGTGCTCCCAGCAGCTGAGTCTGAGAAATCTGAGGAGGAGGAGGAGGAGGGGTTTGGAGAGCCTTTGGTGTCAGAGGGAGGCTCTGATGCACTGCAGGACTCTCAGCCTGGCCCCTTCAGTTGTGTTCCTCACGAGGCTCAGCTGTGTGAGGAGGAGATGTCGGACTCAGAAGAGTCACAGCTGAATCTGTTCAGAGATGCTAGAAGCAGAAGGCAATCCAGCAGAGCAGAGCAGAGCAATGAGGCAACTCAGTGAGAGGAGGAGAAGGCAGTGAGAAGCCACGCTTTGGGACAGATAATAAAAGGGGAAGGTGTGGGCGGTGCTGGTTGCTGAAGGCAACCGTTCGGAGACATTCAAAGAGAATCCTGGTCTGTTCTGGCTAATCTGTTTGACTCTTGTTTGACTCTTGTTGGATGTTTTGAATCATGTATTTTTGCTTGAAGAAAATATTCTGCTGCTTTTTTGTTTGAAAGATTTTATTATTTGGAATAAATTTGGGTTGGGTTTTTTTCCCCAGCCTATTGATTGTTAAAAGGAAAAAGGGGTTGTCCCTGACACACAAACAGGGCTGGTCATAGACTGGAACAGAACAACATCAGCATACCATGGAAAAAAAGACAATCAAAATGCTAAAGAACCACCACACTTCTTTGACAGTAATCAGCACCCAGATGAGCATATAGGTGAACACCAGGGTTAAAAAAACAATACCACAATCGAGGAACTGCTAAACAAGCTAACATTGAACAGCATAACCAAAGAACCTCTAAGACCATCAACATTGACCGGGCAAGTCACTAGAATATAAATTGAGAGCAAACCCCACTCGCTTCTAGCACTGATGTTGTTACCTAGTTGAATCATGAAATGTTTGGAAGGGATTCAAAGAGTACCAAGGACACCACAGTCCTCCTCTTCCTCCTCCTCCTCTTCCTCTTCCTCCTCCTCCTCCTCCCCCTTCTAGCCCTCATGACGTTCCCTAGTTGGGTCATGAAATGTCTGCCAGAAAACAACCCAGCTCAGAGAGCACCAAGGACCCCACAGTCTTCCTCCTCCTCCTCCTCCTCCTCCTCCTCCTCCTCCTCCTCCGCCTCCTCCTCCTCTTCCTCCTCCTCCTCCTCCCCCTTCTAGCACTGATGATGTGACCCACTTGGGTCATGAAATGTCTGCAAGAAAACAACCCAGCTCAGAGAGCACCAAGGACCCCACAGTCTTCCTCCTCCTCCTCCTCCTCCTCCTCCTCCTCCTCCTCCTCCGCCTCCGCCTCTTCCTCCTCTTCCTCCTCCTCCTCCTCCCCCTTCTAGCACTGATGATGTCCCCTAGTTGGGTCATGAAATGTCTGCAAGAAAACAACCCAGCTCAGAGAGCACCAAGGACCCCACAGTCCTCCTCCTCCTCCTCAACCCACTCCCTTCTAGCACTGATGATGTCCCCTAGTTGGGTCATGAAATGTCTGCAAGAAATCCTCCTCAACCCACTCCCGTCTAGCACTGATGATGTCCCCTAGTTGGGTCATGAAATGTCTGCAAGAAAACAACCCAGCTCAGAGAGCACCAAGGACCCCACTCTCCTCCTCCTCCTCCTCCTCCTCCTCAACCCACTCCCTTCTAGCACTGATGATGTCCCCTAGTTGGGTCATGAAATGTCTGCCAGAAAACAACCCAGCTCAGAGAGCACCAAGGACCCCACAGCCCTCCTCCTCCTCCTCCTCCTCCTTTTTCCAAACCCATACAAATATTCTCCTTTATCGCAATTCACTATGTATAACGACTGGAAAAAAGGAAGCCTACTCACCTATCAGGAGCTCTGTGTAGCTTCTAATGTTGTCACTACTCACATCTGGAGTTTTGGTAGTGAAGCACTTCCAACTGACAAGCATGCAGCAGCTGTTTTTCCCCGGGCTTCAAGCATTGCTCTCATCTCAGTCCTTTAATTTTCAACTTCTCCAGAGACCATCGATGAACGGAAGAGTCCCGCTCTTCGAAAGATTTGAGAAAGGGCTCCTTTTGTGGCAGTGCAGAACAAGTCCTACTAACCGTGGATCTCAGGAATTTGAATTTTTCCCATTCAGCGTCTTCGCTTCCTTAAGATGACAGAGACCAAGAGCGGGCTTGAAAAAGAAAATTCAAAAGGGGGAAAAAAATTACAATGACAATCTTTTTCTCAAAATTCCTAAAAGTTCACTAGGAATGAAGAAGCTGCAAAGGTAGTCCTCGGCTTACAACGGTTTCGCTTAGGGACCAAATTACAAAGATCACTGAAAAAAAGCGACTTATGACTGTTTCTCACACTGACGACCGTTTCTGCATCCCTGTGGGAGTCAAGTGTATAATGCCGCTTGGGGGGGCCCTAATAAGCCCCAATAAGCAGGCATATACATAGAATGAAGGCTATTGCTAAGCACATTGGTTTGTGCTTAAATTGTAAGCCGCCCTGAGTCTTCGGAGAAGGGCGGGGTATAAATGGGATTAAAAAAAAAAGTGATCAAAATTGAGACGCTTGTCAAACTGGTTCATATTTACGACCGTTGCTGGGTCCCAGGGCTGTGTGTGTGTGTGTGTGTCACGTGACCCCCTTTTGCGACTTTCTGGCAAGCAAAGTTCATGGGGGCAGCCCGGATTCACTTAACGACCGTGTGACTAACTCCACAACCGCAGCGATTCCCTTAACAACTGTGGCATAAAATGGGGCAAAATTCACTTAACAAGTATCTCACTTAGCAGTGGAAATTTGGGTCTCGGTTGTGGGTCGTAAGTAGAGGACTACTTGTAGATAAAACATAACACCCTTGCAGACTTAAAAAAAATGTGATGATGACTGTTTTGAGGAAGCCAAACTGCAGAAGGAAATTCCTACCGGTATGAAAGCCAGCTGGGTGATCTTGGGCCTGCCCCGTTCTCTCAGCCCAACCCACCTCACAGGGTTGTTGTGGTGAGGAAAATAGGAGGAGGGAAGGTAAGGTGGATATGTTCACCTCCTTGAGTTACTTGTGAAAATAATGAAGGCGGGATTCAAATAAAATAAAAATATATATAAAAGAAAAGAAAAGAAAATAGAAAAAATAATAAAAGAAAATAGAAAAAGAAAAGAAATAGAAAAATAATAAAATAAAATAGAAAAAGAAAAGAAAAGAAATAGAAAAATAATAAAAGAAAAGCAAAAAGAAAAGAAAAGAAAAAAATAAAATAAAATAAATAGAAAAAATAATAAAATAAAACAAAATAGAAAGAAAAGAAATAGAAAAATAATAGAAAAAGAAAAGAAAAGAATAAAAGAAAAGAAATAGAAAAATAATAAAATAAAATAAAGTAATAAAATAAAATAAAATAATAAAAAATAAAATAAAATAATAAAAAATAAAATTAAAAAATATAAAATAAAATAAAATAAAATAATAAAATAAAATAAAATAAAATAAAATAATAAAATAAAATAAAAAATAAAATAAAATAAAATAAAATAAAATAAAATAAAATAAAATAATAAAATAAAATAAAATAATAAAATAAAATAAAATAATAAAATAAAATAAAATAATAAAATAAAAAATAAAATAAAATAAAATAAAATAAAATAAAATAAAATAAAATAAAATAAAATAATAAAATAAAATAATAAAATAAAAAATAAAATAAAATATAAAATACATAGCCCCAGGCAAGGGCAAGCACAAAAGGCACCGTGGAGACCATCTTTGCAGAACCCCACGAAGGACGGGGATGCCAAGAAGGTACCCCATTGCATGAGGAGGACCTTGTGGAGCCAGCTTTTCAACAAGGGAAGGCGCTCTGCGCATGATCAGAGACACTCTCAGTGGATTGTTTACAGGGCTGTCCAAAAAAAAAAACAGTCAAGGCAGGCCCAGAGTTCATATCCTAGATGGGCTGCCCTTCATTACAGCCACAGTGTTTTCTTGCCAGCAAATAAAGGCTAGGCCTCAAAAGGTTTGGACAAATCTGAAGGAAATAATAAAGATGTCAATTCTTTATGTTTATAACTTGACGGAGGAAAATTCCAGAGCTGAAGCAAGGAAATCCATCATGAAATGAAATAAATCTAATGGGCAGCTTTCAAAAAAAAAAGAGAGAGAAAATGAAGTAAGATAAAATAAAGACTGTCCTTGAAAATAAAGGACATGTGTTCCCCGTGCTGAGCAAGTCTTAATTAAATATATATATATTTGCTAAATTGACAGCACTGCCCATTTCGCTTCGGTTGGGTGGCCCCAGCCGCCATCTTGACTTTTTTGACCCTCCTCCCCCCCCATTCTACCCAACTTTGCTCTTCTCCCTTTGGACAGGCCAGCCCTTGCTTTTCTCTTCAGAAGGGCTAGTAGCACTCTGCACATGCCCTGAGGAAATGGCTCAGCAGGCCCTTTTGTGGGGGGGTCACCTGGAGGGGAAGGAAGTGGCTGCCGTTGGAGAGGAGCTGCAGCTCCAGAGACCCCAACGCTGGGGGGGGCTGGTGCCCCAGAGGGCTCTGAACCCACTTAATCGAGGGGTCACAGAGGCCTGGATGCTCCTGCCAGCGGCCTAGCAGTTGCCTTCATCCCTCCGGCTGCTGCTTGGTTGCCATGGGCAACGGCCCACAGTGAGAGGAAGGCCGGGCAGAGGACCACTGTGGGCGGGGCTAGAGCAGAGGGGGTGGGGCCTCCACCTGGGGCAGGTGGATGCTCTTAGTCCTTTTCCCAGCAGATTTCAATTCCCAGACTTCCCCAGCCAGCACAGGTGAACTTCGACTCCCAGAATTCCTCAGCCAGTACAGGCGGACTTCGACTCCCAGAATTCCTTTTTAAAAAAAAAAAACACCAGTTTAATTACACTACTGGGTTCTATTGTCGCCTTGCAATTTGAGTGTCTTATCTATTTTTTCCATATGATGATTATTACTACTTACATCTAAGTTGTTACCTTTATTTCCATATTATTATCAATCCTATTAGTATTATAACACAACTACACTACTACTACTGCACCAGTACTATTACCCTACAGTATTACTGCTAATTGGTTGTGTTAACTATTATGACCAATCTGTTTACAATTTTGATCTTAAGCATTCCTGCTGTGGAGATTTTAGTTAATTTAATTGGATTGCTTTTTTGTTTTCAGACTATGTGCTTTCTGCCGGATCAACAAAGATTCCACATGCCCTTTGATCTTTTTTCCAGAGTTACTGTTAACTATTCTCCTTTTTGTCATTTCCCCCCCCACACACACACACACTTTTTACTTATTAATAGTGTATTGTTTGCATGCTGCTCTTAGTTAGTGGCTCATTGAGTTTATTTAAGGTTTGAGAAATTTACATCCTGGCTTTCTCTAATCAATTGATCTGGCAATATGCAAACAGAATAAATAAGCAAATAAATTTAGCAATACACAGATAAAATAAGTAAGCAAATAAATTGACAATATGCAAATAGATAAGTGAGCAAGTAAGGTTGGCAGTACGCAAATAGATCAAGTAAGCAAATAGATTTGGTATTATGCAAATAGAAAAAGTAAGTAAGTAAAACCCTTCTCCAGTTTTATCCACAAACCAAGCCTGGGAATTGGGGCTAAATTATAATTAATGCAGCTTGTTCAGTTTAGGCACTGTCTAATCCTGAACTGACTCTAATACAATTTCAGCAAAATTATATCAAAAGAATCAAGGCACTGGCCGATTTCTCTCAAAAATGCAACCTTCCTTAGAAAGGCTTTTGAAATTGCACTACTATGCGTTTTAATGGCCAGAGTTTTCAAATAAAAAAATAACAACACCCACCACCTGATTTTTTATCCTATTTTTATGATTAGCTCTTACATCTGTTCTTCTCTTTCAGGGCTCCAGGCAGCTTCCTGGCTATTTCCTCTAAATTTTGTCATCACAACAACCCTGCGAGGTGGGAAGCGGAGGACCTGGGGACTAAAAATTACCCAGAAGGCTCTGCAGCTCTGCCTGCTTTCCTGTCTACCGGGAGATGCACGCAGCTGTCATTGGAAGCCTGGGAAGAGGTGGGGCTTGGACGTGAGTGGCAGTTGAAGAGGCGGGGCATGAGGGAGGCGGGATGTGGCTCCTTCTCAAAAGCATGAAGGAGGCGGGGCCTCCCTTGAGAAGCAGCCAAGTTAAGGAGCCAATGGGAGAGGGGGGGCGGATCCAAAAGGAGTGGGGTTTGTTCCTGAGTGGCCATTGAAATTTGGAATCCGAGGAGGCGGGGCTTTTCTCACCTGGGCTGCTGAGGGGTGGGGCTTCAGGGCAGGTGACAGTTGGCACCCTGAGGAGGGAGGAGCCTAAGCAAAATGGCGGAAGGGGAGCACCTCTTTTCCTGGTGGAGGCTGGGGGCGCCACATTCGGGGGCGATGCTGCTGCTCCTCCTCTTCCTCAGGCCTGGTGGGTGCAAAGAGTGGGAGAAACGACCCCCCCACATGTCAGTTTACCCCCCCTCAGGGGGCTGCACATGCGTGTGCACCCACATGCCAATTACATATGTGTAAATGCTCGAACGGATACTCTATTGTACAGGTAGCCCTCAACCTACGACCACATCTGAGCCCAACCTTTACGTTGCTAAGCGAGAGAGTTGTTCAGTGAGTTTTGCCCCATTTTACGACCTTTTTGGCCACAGTCGTTAGGTGAATCACCGGCGTTATTAAGTTAGCAACCTGGCTGTTAAGCGAATCCGGCTTCCCCCATTGACTTTGCTGGTCGGAAGGTCACAAAAGGGGATCACGTGACCCCCCCGGGGACGCTGCCACCGTCATAGCTAGGAGTCAGTTGCCCAGCGACCAGTGGCGTAGCGTGGGTTGTCAGCACCCAGGGCAAGGCAAGTAATTTGCGCCCCCTAACCCGTGGATTTTAGCACTCGAGTCTCTTCCACTAGATTAGTTAAAGAAACCCTTACCCCCTAAGCACATGTATTGTTTGTTATGAAAATACTGATGTAATTAAAGTAAAATGCATCTAATGCGCCCCCCCAGATGTTGCGCCCGGTGCGACCGGCCCCCCCTGCACCCCCCACGCTACGCCACTGCCAGCGACTGAGTTTTTATCACGTGACCTTGGAGATGCTGCGACGGTCGGAAGTGTGAAAAACGGTCATAAGTCAATGCCACTGTAGCCTTGGGTCACTAAACAAATTATTGTAAGTCGAGGACTACCTATAAAACGGGCATTGGGTGTGTCTAGTTCAGGGGTAGGCAACCTTGGCTCTTTTATGACTCGTGGACTTCAACTCCCAGAATTCCTGAGCCAGCATGGGGGAAACTTTGGCCCCTTCATGACTGGTGGACTTCAACTCCCAGAATTCCTCAGCCAGCATGGGAGGAACTGTGGCCCCCTCATGACTTGCGGACTTCAACTCCCAGAATTCCTGAGCCAACATGGGGGAACTATGGCCTCCTCATGACTCGTGGACTTCAACTCCCAGAATTCCTGAGCCAGCATGGGGGAAACTTTGGCCCCTTCATGTCTTGTAGACTTCAACTCCCAGAATTCCTGAGCCAGTATGACTCAGCTTGGAAACCTCTCCCTTTCCCCTCAGCGTGGCTGGCTCAGGAATTCTGGGAGTTGAAGTCCACCAGTCGTAAAAGAGCCGAGGTGGCCTACCTCTGGCCTAGTTTAATGAAGAGAAGGACCAGGGTTGACATGATAGCAAGTCTTCCAATATTTGAGGGGCTGCCCCAAAGAAGAGGGGGGTCAACTTATTCTCCAGCCCTGAAGGCAGGACAAGAAGCAACTGATGGAAAGTAATCAAGTAGAGAACCCACCTGGAATTAAGGAGGAATTTCCTAACAGTGAGGACAATTAACCAGTGGAACTGCTTGCCACCAGAAGTTGTAGGTGCTTCATCACTGGAGGCTTTCAAGAAGAAACTAGACAGCCATTTCTCTGGAATGATCTAGGGTTTCCTGCCTGAGCAGGGGGTTGGACTAGAAGACCTCCGAGGTCCCTTCCAACTCTGTTATTCCGTAAGGCTTCCGTTAAGGCAGAAAAATAATTAAAATATTAAAGCATTAGAACTACACAGATTAAGGTGTTAAAAACTATACTGAAAACGGAACTAAGAGATGGACTGGATGGGGAATGAGGTTTTCTTATCTCATCACCGCCTCAAGCAGTGAGTTGCTCCTCGGGGCACCAGTCCAACCGACAAAACCCTGCAAATCCTGCAAATATTAATTTCTTTTTTCCTCTACATTTCTTTATAGGTTTCGTCCGCACAGCTTCGACATATCTTTACTCAGAAATCATAGAACCGCTGCAGCTGGAAACAAATTCTCTTTACAACCGCAAAGTCAGTTTTGTTTTGATTCATTACTGTGCACCTCATCCTGCCCCTCGCTGCCTGATTTGCACATAAATCATAAGCCACACAACAGTTGCGTTCCTGTACTAAGTTCAGGCAAAACAAGAAATGACTCACCAAGGGGATAGCAAAAAAATAACTGACTTCACAGGACATTCTTTGTTCCAGGAGTTGGTTTTGGAAAAATCTTAGGTATATGCCATTTATAAACCATGGTTTAGGTTTTGCTCTAATAGGCCAACCAATCTCTTTCGTTCCTGTCAAAAGATGGATATACAGGACTTGGTTTCTTGAGAACTTGCTCCCACTTCTAAGAATCCAAAAATGCGGCGAACTGAGTGATTGAGAACTCTTGGAGCAGAACTGAGTGAAAATTCCTGTCTAGCTCTTCGTTAACTATGGTAGTTTAGTTTAGTTTCTGTTTTTTATTATTTATTTTTATTTACTTTATTTTACTTTGTTATGTTTATTTTATATTTTATTTTACTTTCTTACTTTTATTTTATTTTATTATAGAATGAAGGCTACTGCTAAGCTTGTAAGCCGCCCTGAGTCTTCAGAGAAGGGCGGGATATAAATGGAATTAAAATAAATAAATAAATAAATAAATATCTATACATCTATACATCTCTCTCTTTCTCTCTCTCTCTCTCTCTCTCTCTCTCTCTCTCTCTCTCTCTCTCTGTGTGTGTGTGTGTGTGTGTGTGTGTGTGTTAAATGTTTGTTAAGTATTTAGAATACACTTGCTTAGGCCCCAAACATGGGACAAATCTTATTTCCTGTTTCAGCCTAACCCAAGACCATCTACAGGCAGTAGCCACAGCAGTGGCAGCTTATATTTGTGTACATACATACATATATATTTTCTCCAGACCTTTCATAGATAAACACCCTGCAAATGAACACAGATCGTTATTCGCAGTGACATTGAAAAGAACGGGAGAATCAAAATATTAATGAACGCTTTTTTTCATTTTCTCCATCTACCTTCAGGCACATTTGAGTTACATGATTAAGATGGAAGAGCAATACAAAATTGTGCATCTGAAACAACAGTAAGTGGCTGCTTTGTTTTAATGGACCGTGTGGACTGCCTGATGAATTGTGTTTATATCCTCCTAGATTTAACAAAAGCAACTCCCAGGGGTTTTATGTGAGAAAACATAACAACAAACTCAAACTTTTTTTAAAAAAAATATCTCATAAATAACCATAAGTGGAAAATGTAAACGTAATGAAGACAATGCATAGAATCATAGGGCTGGGAGGGACCCTGGAGGTCATCTAGTCCAGCCCCCTGCTCAAGCAGGAGACGCTATACCACTCCAGACAAATGGTTGTCCAGTCTCTTCTTAAAAGCCTCCAGTGATGGAGCGCCCACGATTTCTGGTGGCAACCCTGTTCCACCGATTGATTGTCGTCCTCACTGTCAGGAAGTTTCTCCTTAATTCCAGGTTGCTTCTCTCCTTCATAAGTTTCCATCCGTTGTTTCTCATCCTGCCCTCTGGTGCTTTGGCGAATAATAATAATAATAATAATAATAATAATAATAATAATAATAATGTTGGAAGGGACCTTCGAGGTCATCTAATCCAACCCCCTGCTCAGGCAGGAAACCCTATACCATTTCAGACAAGTGGCTGTCCAGTCTCTTCTTAAAAACTTCCAGTGTTGGAGCATTCACCACTTCTGGAGGCAGGTTGTTCCACTGGTTAATTGTTCTAACTGACAGGAAGTTTCTTCTTAGTTCTAGGTTGCTTCTCTCCTTGATGAGTTTCCATCCGTTGCTTCTTGTCCTGCCTTCAGATACTTTGGAGAATAGCTTGACTCCCTCTTCTTTGGGGCAGCCCCTGAGATACTGGAAGACTGCTATCATGTCCCCCCTGGTCCTTCTCTTCGTTAAATCAGATATAGCCAATTCCTGCAACCGTTCACCCCCAATCTGCAGGAAGGACTAGGAGCAATACAACCCATCAGTCTGCAAAGTTTGCTCAACTTTGGGGCCCAAATGTCTGAGGAGATCGCCACGTTAATACCTTTTTTTTTTTTACATTTTCAGATTCTTTGCCAGGGAAAATATGCCAGTTTATACCTACAATGTGAAGGGCGAGCTGGTTGCAGAATATCCATATATTCAGGTAAATGTGATGCATGGCTGCGTATAATTTTATTGGCGTCTTTGATGGTCCATAAATCTAGTACAGGGACCCACCTCAACCGATGACCACAGTGGAGCCCAAAATGTATGTTGCTAACTGAGAAGTTTGTTAAGCGGGTTTTGCCCCATTTTACGACCTGGCTTGCCACATTTTCGGTAAGCGAATCACTGCAGTTGTTCAGTTAGCAACACGGTCGTTAAGCGAATCCGGGTTCCCCCCCGTTGACTTGGCTTGTCAGAAGGTTGCAAAAGGGGATCACGTGACCGTCGTAAATGTGAGTCAGTTATCAAGCATCCTAGTGTAAATCCAAGGGGTTGGCGTGGCAGTCGTAAGTGTGGGAAACGGTCATAAGTCACCTTTTCAGTACCGTTTGTAACTAATAGTATAGAACAGAATACCTTTGTTGTCGTTGTGTAACTCACAACGAAATTAACTAAGCGAATTGTGGTAAGTCTTCTTGCCCATTTCTGGGCTCCGATCAAAAGGCTGGTTTTCTTTTCAGAATTACAGAGTTGGAAGAGACCTCAGAGGTCTTCTAGTCCATCCCCCTGCTTAAGCAGGAGACCCCATACTCTTTCAGGCTGTCCATTGCGTAATAATAATAATAATAATAATAATAATAATAATAATAATAATAATAATAATAATAATAATAATAATTTATTTTATTTATTTTATTTATATTCCATTTATACCCCGCCACCCCAACATTATTATTAATAATAATAATGTTGGAAGGGACCTTGGAGGTCATCTAGTCCAACCCCCTGCTCAGGCAGGAAACCCTATACCAGTAATAGCGAACCTTTTAGAGATTGAGTGCCCAAACTGCAACCCAAAACCCACTTATGTATCGTGGGGTGCCGGGTGGGCGTGGCCCATTGGGTGGGTGTCGCTGCGGTGGTAACGGCAGACTAGGTGGGACTAAAAGGTTCAATCAATCAATCCCAACTTTGCGAGAACTTTTTTTTTTCCTGCGAGAAGTTGAAATTGATAGATTGATTAACCTTTTTTTTTTTTTTTTGCACACAGCGGCGGAGGCCTAAAGCGAAAAGGTTTTATAAAACCCAGCTGAAGGCTTAGGACTGGGGCGACAGCATGTGTGCCCACAGAGAGGGCTCTGCATGCCACCTATGGCACGCGTGCCATAGGTTCGCCACCACGGCCCTATACCATTTCAGACAAGTGGCTGTCCAGTCTCTTCTTAAAAAGTCCAGTCTTGGAGCATTCACCGCTTCTGGAGGCAAGGAGTTCCACTGGTTAATTGTCCTCACTGTCAGGAAGTTTCTCCTTAGTTCCAGGTTGCTTCTCTCCTTGACTAGTTTCCATCCGTTGCTTCTTCTCCTGCCTTCAGGCGCTTTGGAGAATAGCTTGACTCCCTCTTCTTTGGGGCAGCCCCTGAGATATTGGAAGCCTGCTATCATTTCCCCCCTAGAACAGAATAGAGCTGGAAGGGACCTTGGAGGTCTTCTAGTCCAACCCCCCCGGTCAAGCAGAAGAACCTATACCATCTCAGACAAGTGACTGTCCAGCCTTTTTTTTAAAAAAAACCTCCAGTGATGGAGCGCTCACGATTTCTGGTGGCAAGCTGTTCCACTGGTTGATTGTCCTCCCTGTCAGGAAGTTTCTCCTTAATTCCAGGTTGCTTCTCTCCTTGACTAGTTTCCAACCATTGTTTCTCGTCCTGCCCTCTGGTGCTTTGGTGAACAGCGTGAATCTCCTTGAGCTTCACAACCAGAATCCCAAACGACAACCCACCCCACCGCCCCTGGGGGAGACATATTCTTCCGTAGTATTTCTTGTCTCCGAAAAGCAGCTCTTAATCTCCGAAAATCCAAGTCAGGCGTGACGAAAGTCCTAAGCTATTTTTCCTCGCAAGAATCCCATCTTGGAAATATATCGACTGAGCCAAATGTTCAGTTTGAATTTATTCTGAAAATGTATTGGTTGTTTTTTTTCTCCTTTCCTTCCCCCCACCCCCACCCATTCCTGGATTTTACAGGACAATTGCTATTACAGCGGCTATGTGGATGGAGTCCCAGATTCTCAAGTCGTCCTCTCTACCTGCAATGGGCTTTGGTAATAATAATAATGATGATGATAATGATAACAACAACAATCATCATCATCATCTTTTACGTAAATGAATTTGTCTTCGGGGCAGTTCAGATGTCATGTCAGTTCACAGTGGCCGTTCGAAGTTACTGTTCTATCCCAGCCTAGGTGAGTCCTGGTTATGCTCGCAAGGGGAAAGCCCTCTTCCAAGAAACAGGCAGGAACCGCAAGAAAAAAAAACAACCCCTTTTATTCTCACAGACCTGAGTCAATCTCCAAGGCAAACAAACCCAGTCCACAGAAACTCCATCCTCAACATGCACGGCGGCCTTCGGCAACCAGCACCTCCCACACCTTCCCTTTTATAATTCTGCCCAGGCCTGGCTTCCTAAGGCCTTCTCCTTGGCCTTTGGAGCCGCCCCATTGCCTTCCTCTGTCCTACTCGCTTCTCTTGCCGGCGCTTTCGTGCATCCTCGATTTGTCCCAGCTGTGCTTCGTCGCTGTCCAACTCAGACTCCCAGCACAGCTGTGTCTCAGCCTGAGGGCAAGTAGTGTTCTGTACCAGCCTGCTACCGGCCCTGCAGCAAAAGCAGGGACAACCCCTTTACAAACGGCAAGAGGCTGGAATAAAGCCTGCCAAATTTATTAACATAAAACAGAGCAAGACAAGACACCAACCATGAAAAAGGAGCTATTCAAGCGGTTGCCTTCAGCAAACCAGCCCTCCCACGCATTCCCCTTTTATACAGTTCAGGGCGTGGCTTCTCTCTGCCTCCTTCCGAGGTGCCCCATTGCCTTCCTCTGTTTACTCCTGATTGACTGCCTCCTGCGTCGGGCGTCCTTGAACAGGGCCAGCTGTGGGTCATCTTCATCCACGCTGTCAGGCTCACACAGCTGGGTCTGCATCGTGACCAGATGAGAGGGGCCTGGCTGGGGGCTCTCATCAAGCTGTCCAACCCCCTCAGCAAGCTCTTCAACACCCCCCTCCTCCTCCTCTGAGTCGTCCGACCCAACTGCCGAACCCACAGGCTGACCCTGAATCACAACAAGTAGAGGGGCCGGGCTCCTCGTCCGACTATAAGTCTTGGAGCTCCTCAGAGCCTTCCTCTGACTCTAATGTCACTCCAGGCCACTCCTCCTCTTCCTCCTCTGATTCCTCAGACTCAGCTGCCGGATCCACGGGCTGGTGAGGAATCACAACAGTTACAATGGAACTGAAAAAAGTGACTTATGACCATTTTTCACACTTATAATGGTTGCAGTGTCCCCAGGGTCACGTAATCAAAATTTGGACGCTTGGCAACTGACTCATAGTTATGACGGTCGCAGCATCCTGGGATCATGTGATCCCCTTTTGCTACCTTTTTGGCAAGCAACGTCAATGAGCGAACCCAGATTCACTTCCCGACCGTGTATATCGCTTAACAACCGCAGTGATTCACTTAACAACCGTGGCAAGGAAGGTCGTAAAATGCTTAACTCCTGTCTCGCTTAGCCACAGAAATTTTGGGCTCCGCCGTGGTCCTAAGTCGAGGACTTACCTGCGGTCTTCAACGTACGAGCACGGCTGAGCTCAAAATTTCTGTGGTTAAGCGAAGCATCTATTTAGTGAGTTAAGCCCCCTTTTCCGACCTTTCTTACCACCGTTGTTAAGTGAATCATTGCGGCCAGTAAGTTAGCAACCCGGTTGTTAAGTGAATCTCGCTTCCCCCATTGGCTTTGCTTGTCAGAAGGTCGCAAAAGTGGATCACGTGACCTTGGGACACTGCGACCGTCACAAAGGCGAGTCAGTTGCCAAGATCCGAATTTTGATCGTTTGACCACGGGGGGGGATGCTGCAAAGGTCGCGAAACATAGCCCTAACTCCCTTTTTTCAATGCCGATGTAACTTTGAACGGTCACTAAATGAGCTGTTGTAAGTCAAGGACTACCTGTATTTTAATCAACTTGAACCAACCGCGGTTGACAATCATTGTCCCCCAATCTTCATTTTATTCCCTCCTTGCAGGGGACATATACAGTTTGGCTCCTTAACCTACGAAATTCAGCCGGTGGAAAATTCCTCCACGTTCCAGCACTTCATTTACCGACGGGATCCTCAGCCACAAGTACCCTGCGCGGGAATTGCCGAAGACGGCGCAGGCGGGCCAGGTAGAGAGGTGAGAATGGTGAGGACTGACGAAGATCCAGATGTTTCCACCAGGCAGGTAAGTTGGCCTCTTGGTCTCCGTCCCACCGGAAAACTGAGATTTTGTTGAGGGGAATGCAAACCTTGTCGCGCTAAGAACGTCGCCCCTGACAACCCTTTGAGGTAGGCCAGCTTAAACACTGGACATGGTGGAGTTCCCTGCGTGCTCCACAGCAGGGGTCCCTGAATCCCCGGGCTGTGCAAGTGGCAGGCGAGCGGGCGTATGCACGCAGCTTTATTTGAGCGGGCGCAGGCGTTCACACACCAACTCTGTTTGTGCGAAGGGCAGGCACACACACCTGCTGCTTTTTGCCCAGAATCAGAATACAGCGGGAAGGGACCTTGGAGGACATCTAGTCCAGCCCCCTGCTCAAGCAGGAGACCCTGTACCATTCCAGACAAGGGGCTGTCCAGTCTCTTCTTAAAAGCCTCCAGGGATGGAGAAGGAAGGAAGGAAGGAAGGAAGGAAGGAAGGAAGGAAGGAAGGAAGGAAGGAAGGAAGGAAGGAAGGAAGGAAGGAAGAATAACAGAGTTTGAAGGGACATTGGAGGTCATCTAGTCCAACCCCCTGCTCAAGCAGGAGATCCTGTACCATTTCAGACAAATGGCTGTGCAGTCTCTTCTTAAAAGCCTCCAGTGATGTGGAAGGAAGGAAAGAAGGAAGGAAGGAAGGAAGGAAGGAAGGAAGGAAGGAAGGAAGGAAGGAAGGAAGGAAGGAAAGATAACAGAATAACAGAGTTGGAAGGGACCTTGGAGTTGTTCCAGTTAGAACAACTAACCAGGGGGTTGGACTAGATGACCTCCAAGGTCCCTTCCAACATTATTATTATTATTATTATTATTATTATTATTATTATTATTATTATTATTATTATTATTATTATTATTATTATCCCCCTGCTCAAGCAGGAGGAGAACCTATACCAATCCAGAGAAATGGCTATCCAATCTCTTCTTAAAAACCTCCATTGATGAAGCTCCCACAACTTCTGGAGGCAAGGAGTTCCACTGGTTAATTGTTCTCACTGTCAGGAAGTTTCTCTTTAATTCTAGGTTGCTTCTCTCCTTGATGAGTTCCCATCCGTTGATTCTCGTCCTGCCTTCGAGCGCTTTGGAGAATAGCTTGACTGCCTCTTCTTTGGGGCAGCCCCTGAGATACTGGAAGGCTGCTATCATGTCCCCCCCCCTCCTCCTTTTCTCTAGACTGGCCAAACCCAAATCCAGTTTTGCCCCATTTCACGAACTTCCTCGCCACAGTTATTAAGCGAATCACTTAAGCAGTGGTTAAGTTCGTAACCCAGTTGTTAAGTGAATCTGGCTTCCCCCAATGACTTTGCTTGTCAGAAGGTCGCAAAAGGGGATCACGGGACACACACACACACACCACACACACACACGGGACGCTGCAACTATCCTATGCGACTTGCCAAGCGTCCGAATTTTGATCACACGATCCTGGGGATGCTGCGACGGTCGTAAGTGTGAAAAACGGCCGTAGGTCGCAGTTTTTATTGCCGTTGTACCTTTGAACAGTCCCTAAAGTCGTAAGCTATCTGTGCAGCTTTTGATTTTTGTACCTGAAACCTTTTAGGACTCTCATTTTAAAAAGCTCCCTGGTGCCCAATGCAACCTGCAGGTCAAAAGAGTCAAGATGGTGCCCACATGGGGTTGACGCTTCATTTTTGCAACATTTTTTGACCGCCCTTGTGGAGACCCCCTGAGGGTTGCCTCCCTAACCGCTTCCGACATTTTCATTCCAGCACGCTGGCCTCAACTGGACAGTCAGCCGATACCTAGAATATTATGCCGTTGCCGACAAAAGCATGGTAAGTTTGCCTCTGGACACGGTAGCTTAGAGAAGATCTGGAAATCACAGAATCACAGAGGTGGGAGGGACCTCAGAGGTCTTCTAGTCCAGCCCCCCCACTCGAGCAGGAGACTCTATCCCATTTCAGACAGGGGACTGTCCTGTCTCTTCTTGAAAACCTCCAGTTATGGAGAAGGAAGGAAGGAAGGAAGGAAGGAAGGAAGGAAGGAAGGAAGGAAGGAAGGAAGGAAGGAAGGAAGGAAGGAAGGAAGGAAGGAAGGATAACAGAATAATGGAATAGCAGAATAGCAGAATAACAGTGTTGGAAGGGATCTTGGAGGCAGGAGACCTGACCTATACCATTTCAGACAAATGACTGTCCAGTCTCTTCTTAAAAAATGTTGAAGCATTTACAACTTCTGAAGGCAAAGTTGTTCCACTGGTTAATTGTCCGCACTGTCAGGAAGTTTCTCCTTAGTTCCAGGTTGCTTCTCTCCTTAATCAATCCATTGCTTCTTGTCCTGCCTTCAGGCGCTTCCGAGAATCGCTTGACTCCCTCTTCTTTGGGGCAGCCCCTGAGATACTGGAAGTCTGCTGTCATGTCGCGCCTGGTCCTTCTCTTCATTAAAACTAGGCATTCCCAATTCCAGCAACCATTCCTTGTGATATTTTAGCCTCCAGTCCCCTGATCATCTTCGTTGCTCTTCTCTGCACTCTTTCCAGAGTCTCAACATCTTTTTTTTTATATATATTGTGGCAATATAAAAAGATGTGGAGATTTTTTATTTTTAGATTGGGGTCCACTTGTGGAGTCAGGAAGGTGATCTGGATGGAGACAAGTCTTAAGTCCATTAAACATTGGACAGTCTATCCAAATGCAAAGTCTTAGATGTGCAGGGGATTGATTTATTTATTTATTTATTTATTTATTTATTCATTCATTCATTCATTCATTTGATTGAGACAGGTCTTAAGTCCAGAAAATTGTAGACAGTCTACCCAAATACAAAGTCTTAGATGTGCAGGGATTTTTTTATTCGTTTGTTTGTTTGTTATTCATTCAGGGGGGCTTTTGCCCAGGTTCGCCTGGTGCGGCAGTTGCGACCCTATCTGGACCGAGATGCCCTACGCACAGTCACTCATGCGCTCGTGACCTCCCGCTTAGACTACTGCAACGCTCTCTACATGGGGCTGCCCTTGAGGACCACTCGGAGGCTTCAGCTGGTGCAGAATGCGGCCGCGCGAGTCGTGATGGGGGTTTCCTGATACTCCCATGTAACACCTCTACTCCGCGAGCTGCATTGGCTTCCAGTTGCCCTCCGGGTGAGATTCAAGGTGCTGGTGATGACCTATAAAGCCCTGAATGGCTTGGGTCCGGGATATTTGAGGGAACACCTGCTGCCGGCATCAAGCTCCCTTCATCCAGTGCGCTCCCACAGGGAGGGTCTCCTCAGGGTGCCACCGGTAAGAGACTGCTGGCGGACGACACCCAGGGATAGGGCCTTCTCAGTGGGCGCGCCTGCCCTGTGGAACCAGCTGCCAGTGGAGCTGAGGACTGCCCCAGACCTCCGTTCATTCCGCCGGGACCTGAAGACCTGGCTCTTCGAGCTCTCTGGCCCAGGCTGAGGATTAATCTTACTTTAACTGGGGTTTTATTTATGCAGGGACAAATATAATTTTTTACAAAATTTGTTTTCAACTTTTGTATCTTGGTTTTTTAATCACCCTGTAAACCGCCCTGAGTCCTTCGGGAAAGGGCGGTATATAAATGTAATAATAAATAAATAAATAAATAAATTCATTCCTAGGAGTTACGTGGCCATCGGTGACTGTAGGCCAGGGTTTCTCCCTCCTGGCAACTTAAAGATGTGTGGAGGGAAGTGCGAGGCCGGCCGGGGAAATCTGGGAATGGAAGTCCACCGGCCTTCGAGCAGCGGAGGTTGAGAATCCCTGCTCTGGCCATTGTACACGTCAGGAACAGCTGCCATACCCCAATGCAGCTCGCCACCCTCTGAGCTGAAAGCCGCCATCTCATTTTAACCACACGTCGCTGGACCCAAACGCCTGCGGGCAACAGCATGAATGGATGCACTGTGTAACTATGTGGGGTTAAGCTGCTTCTCTTCTCTTTCTCCTTCCCTTTAAGTTTCTCCTTTACGGTAGTAATGAAACCGCTTTGGTGTCCGTAGTGTTCCATATGATGCACCACATTTACACAGTAAGTAAACTGAGACTTAAAACCACATTAAGGGCAAACGCTGAATAACCATGTTCCTCTGATGGCAGCCATTTGTTTGTGTGAGGGAGAGAGAGAGAGAGAGAGAGAGAGAAAGAGAGAGAAAGAAAGAGAGCAAGAGAGGGAGAGACAGAGAGAGGGAGAGAAAGAGAAGGAGAGGGAGAGAGAAGGAGAGAGAGAAAGAGAGAGGGAGAAAGAGAGAGAAGGAGAGAGAGAGAGAAAGAAGGAGAGAGAAGGGGAGAGAGAGAAAGTGAGAGAGAAAGAGAGGGAGAGAGAGAAAGAGAGAGGGGGAGAGAGAGAAAGAGAAGGAGAGAGGGAGAGAGGGAGAGAAACAGAAAGAGAGAAAGAAAGAAAGAAAGAAAGAGAGCAAGAGAGGGAGAGACAGAGAGGGAGAGAAAGAGAAGGAGAGAGAAAGAGAGAAGGAGAGAGAGAGGGAGAAGGAGAGAGAGTGAAAGAGAGAGAAAGAGAGAAGGAGAGAGAAGGGGAGAGAGAGAAAGAGTGAGAGAGAAAGAGAGGGAGAGAGAGAAAGAGAGAGGGGGAGAGAGAAAAAGAGAAGGAGAGAGGGAGAGAGGGAGAGAAACAGAAAGAAAGAGAGAGAAAGAAAGAGAGAGAAAGAAAGAGAGCAAGAGAGGGAGAGACAGAGAGAGGGAGAGAAAGAGAGAGAGGGAGAAAGAGAGAAGGGGAGAGAGAAGGGGAGAGAGAGAAAGAGTGAGAGAGAAAGAGAGGGAGAGAGAGAGAGAGAGACATTCCAGATACTGGTAGTCCTCGACCTATGGGTACATTTGGGTCCCAAATTTCCGTTGCTAAGCAAGGCGGCTGTTAAGTAAATCATGATTGTCCTGGTTGTTAAGTGAATCACTGTAGCTGTTAGGTGAATCGCATTGGTCGTTAAGTGAATCCAACTTCCCCTCCCACTGACTTTTGTTTGTCAGAAGACACCTGGGAAGGTCGCAGATAGCGATGACGCCTCACTTTACGACCTTTTCTGCTAAGGTCGTTCAGCGAATCTGACTTAATCCCCACTCTTTGATTATCGGAAGCCGGTTGGGAAGGTTGCAAATGGCAATCGTGTGATGGTCATAAGTGTGGGGACCGGTCGTCACTTATGACCGGTCACTACGACCGGCTGGTCATTTGTACTTTTTAGAGAGTCGTTGAGGCCACTTGGAGGTTTGTCTGTTTCCTCAGGATCAGCTGAGTGGTGCAAATGCCTTCTTGGAACGGCTGAAATACCCTGCAGAAAGCACAGCTACACAACACAGTCCTTTCGGCAGACCCAACGAGGCTCCACCCCCATTTGCACCTCTCAGGTGACCCTGAAGACACAGGTAAGCCTCCAGGTGGCCTCAACAACCCTCTAAATTAATTCTCTTTTTAAAAAAAATTTAAATTTTTTACTCTATGTTTTTTAATTTTTTATTGTTGTGAGCCGCCCTGAGTCCTCAGGGAGAAGGGCGGCATATAAATTTAATCAAATCAAATCAAATCAAATCAAATCAAATCTAAATCAGGGGTCTTCCAATTTGGCTCTCTTATGACTTGCGGACTTCAACTCCCAGAATTCCTCAGCTAGGATGCTTTCAATGTACTGAGAGACTGGAAGACTGCTATCCTGTCCCCCTTGTTCCACCCGGCGTTGAGAAGTTTCTCTTTTCCGTTCCTCAGATCTTCCTCCCGCTGGGCCTCCACGTTTACCTGGTCGGCCTGGAGATCTGGACGGAGAAAGACTACGTGACCCTCCATCCTCACGAGCCGTCTCTGAACTTGAACGCCTTTTATAAGTACGTCCGGTACCACCTTCGGCATCGCGAGCATTTTGACCACGCTGGTTTGATGACGTAAGCCTTCCCTCTCTCCTCCCTTTGGGAAAATGACCCACCCGTTGGGCTTGATTGAGCATCACCTGGAAAGGTGATCGAGGGAATTAGCAATGGCCGTGTGTTTTATTTCGTTTTTGGGAAGAATAACCTGCGTCCTACTTTCTGTGCTTTTTTCAGGGCAACCGGGAATCTTCCTGGACTTTCGTGGGGGGAACGATTTTGTCATCCCTCTCATGTGTCCGTCAGCGTCATCCAGGTAGCGGGGTTCTCCGTCTCCGATGCCTTTTGCACCTTGGGGGGTCAGTGGGGGGCTGCTTCCCTTAATGTGGGGGTCGGTGGGGAGTGCAAGAAACCGGGAGCCAGAGCAGATCGAATGAAGACAAGTTTATCGCCTTGAAGAATCTGAACGACAGGGACTTTCCGTTGCTAAGCGAGACATTTCTTCCGTGAGTTTTGCCTCCTTTCACACAACCTTCCTTGCCCCCGTTGTTAAGCGAATGCCTGCATTGGCTAAGTTAGCAACACGGTTGTGAAATGAATCTGGCTTTCCCCCTTGACCTCGCTTGTCGGAAAGTCCCCAAAGGGGGTCACCTGACCTTGGGACACTGCGACCGTCATAAACGTGAACCAGTTGCCAAGCATGGGAATTTAAATCGCTTGACCATGGGGATCCTGCAGCGGTCAGGAGTGTGACAAGAAGGAACAGACGGCTCAAAGACTGCCACTGCGAGAGGGACCTCGGAGTCCCAGTGGACGATCGCTTGACCGTGAGCCAGCCGTGCGGGGTGGCAGCCAAAAAAGCTAACACAATCCTGGGTTGTATAAACAGAGGCGTAAAATCAAGACCACGCGGAGTGTTATTACCGCTTTGTAAAACCCTAATAGGACCACCCCTGGAATACTGTGGCCAGTTTTGGTCGCCATATCACAAAAAAGACGTTGAGAGTTTGGAAAACGTTCAGAGAAGAGGAACTAAGATGATCCAAGGCCGGGAGACTAAAATACACAAAAAAAACCCATGCAGGACTTGTGTCTGGCTAGTGTCTAAAGAAAAGAAGAAATAGGGGAGACACGATAGCAGCGTTCCAGTATTTGAGGGGCTGCCACAAAGGAGATGAGGGGGGTCACATTATTCACCAAAGCACCAGATGGGAAGGACAAGAAACAACGGTTGGAAACTGACCAAAGAGAGAAGCAACTTGGAATTAAGGAGAAACTTCCTGACAGTGAGGACAATTAACCAGTGGAACAACCTGCCACCAGAAATCGTGGATGCTCCATCACTGGAAGTTTTTAAGAAGAGGATAGACAGGATTTATGCTCCTTGCAGACAGCTGGTCAGAGTCAATTGCGGTCGGTCGAGGAGTGCCTGTATTTACCAGCACGTTTCTTTTCTGGCCTCTTGTCTAACTCTTGTCTCATGGTCTACAGATGCATAAAAGGCCTCAATTTGACGCCGAAGCCATCGCCCACCAGCTGGGTCATTCTCTCGGCTTCACGCACGATGACGCACCCACAAACGTAGCCAGAAAATGCGACTGTAACTGCACAGTGTTTGGCAGCTGTTTGATGCTGACTTCGGGCCCAGCGTAAGTTGCACCGGGCGCCTCGTTCTTAGTTTTGAAAATACAGTGGAATAGAACAGAATAGAATAGAATAGAATAGAATAGAATAGAATAGAATAGAATGGAATGGAATGGAATGGAATGGAATGGAATGGAATAGAATAGAATAGAATAGAATAGAATAGAATAGAATAGAATAGAATAGAATAGAATAGAATAGAATAGAATAGAATAGAATAGAATAGAATAGAATAGAATAGAATAGAATAGAATAGAATAGAATAGAATTACAGAATAAGAATAGAATTACAGAATAAGAATAGAATTACAGAATAAGAATGGAATGGAATGGAATGGAATTACAGAATAAGAATGGAATGGAATAGAGCAGAATGGAATGGAATGGAATAGAATAGAATTACAGAATAAGAATAGAATAGAATAGAATAGAATAGAATAGAATAGAATAGAATAGAATAGAATAGAATAGAATAGAATAGAATAGAATAGAATTACAGAATAAGAATAGAATTACAGAATAAGAATAGAATTACAGAATAAGAATAGAATTACAGAATAAGAATGGAATGGAATAGAGCAGAATGGAATGGAATGGAATAGAATAGAATTACAGAATAAGAATAGAATTACAGAATAAGAATGGAATGGAATGGAATAGAATAGAATTACAGAATAAGAATGGAATGGAATGGAATGGAATAGGGGATATGACAGGACAGGACAGGACAGAACAGAATTTATAGATGCAGACCCAATTATAAAATCAATTATGGAACAGAAAGGAACAGAACAGAATACAATAGTATAGAAGACAAGGTACAAGAAATGCGTTATAAATAATGACAGCTTACAGGATAACCACGGATTGTCTTACAGGAACTGCTCCAGACTGAGTAACTGCAGCAGGCTGGAATATTTGAAAGTGATCCAAAAACCTGAAAAAACCTGTTTGCTTAACAAACCTGCCCAGGTGTTTAGCATGAAGGAGTGTGGAAACGGCGTCGTGGATAACCAGGATGAACAATGCGACTGCGGAATTGAAGAGGTTAGACTAGGGGTCCTCAAACATGGCCGTTTCATGACTTGTGGACTTCAACTCCCAGAATTCCCCTGCCAGCCAAACGTGTGCATTTTAAGACTTGTGGCTTCAACCCCCAGAACTCCTCGGCCAGCATGGCTGGCTGGGGTACTCTGGGAGTTGACGTCCACAAGTCTTAAAGTGGCCACGTTTGAGGACTCCTGGGTTAGACATTAAGTCACCCTTGGCTAGGGCGTCATCAAACTTGGCCCTTTCATGATTTGTGGACTTCAACTCCCAGAATTCCTCAGCCAAAGTGCCTGGCTGAGGAATTCTGGGAGTTGAAGTCCACAACTCATGAAAGGGCCAAGTTTGAAAACCCCTGTTTTAAAGGGTGGACTTCAACTCCCAGCCTGCTGGGAGGGAAGATGCCTGGCTGAGGAATTCTGGGAGTTGAAGTCCACAAGTCATGAAACGGCCATGTTTGAAGACCCCTGCGCTTGGCAAAAGGTGTGATTCCCCCCCCCCATCCGTCAGAAGACAAGCCGTTTATACAAATCAGGCTAAAATTGGAATAAAACTTTCAAAATTTTACTTTGAATTGGACATTTCCTGCTGGGGCCGGCAATAAGCCCAGTCCAAATCATATTGCATTATTTATTTATTAAATACTGCTAAGCTTGTAAGCCGCCCTGAGTCTTCAGAGAAGGGCGGGATATAAATGGAAATTAAATAAATAAATAAAATGTAGATAGGCTGAATTTAGAGGAAATGTTCCTTTTTCGGCGGTTCAAAGAAACAAAAACAAAACACCACCAGATATCCAGGTAGCCTTCAACTTAATGAACACAATTGAAATCAAATAAAAGAAATAAATGCCAACGGGGTGACTTTGGGCCAATCGCCAGAAGGCCATGAGTTCCAGTCCTGCCCTAGACAAGAAAAGCCCGCTGGGTTTTTTGAGGGGGTTTCTGTTTTGTCCTGATGGATTTTTATTTTATTTTATTTTTTTCAACTTCACAAGACAGGGTCACCGTCTTTTGCAAGTCGAGAAAAGGAGTGGTAAGGGTCCCTAAAGCAGTGAGGGTCTTTGTCTTCCATTCTTAGGACATAGGAGGAACCTGGATCCAAAGCACCTTTCTGAAAGAAGGTGGAAAACAGCGACAGCTTCACGTGAGTGGGTCAAATAAAACTTGGTGAGGTAGGAAGACTGAATGACATCCATGATTTATTTATTTTATTTTATTTTTAATCCCATTTATATCCCGCCCTTCTCCGAAGACTCAGGGCGGCTTACAATCTAAAGCACAAACCAATGTGCTTAGCAATAGCCTTCATTCTATGTATATGCCTGCTTGTTAGGGCTTTCACACACACCCCAAGCGGCATTATTACAAAGTCAGCTTAATTGCCCCAAACAATCTGGGTCCTCATTTTACCTACCTGGGAAGGATGGAAGGCTGAGTCAACCTTGAGCCTGGTGGGACTCGAACCTGCACTCATGGCAGGCAGCTGGTGTTACTTAAGGAGGCATCAGCCCACTGCTCCACCAAGGCTCTTAATGATGTTTGACAAATTAAGTACTTGCCAGGAAAAAAAAATAACTTAAAAATAATGTTCGGGGTACAATTGTAGAAAATGCTAATGCTCTTTTATATATATATATATATATATATATATATATAAATCTAACCCATATTGTAGTTACAGACTGCTTGGTATCCAATCAGGATTTAATAACCAGATAATATATAGGTGTGTGTGTCTCTGTGTGTGTCTGTGTGTGTGTGTGAGAGAGAGAGAGAGAGACAGACAGACAGACAGACATGACGTTAATATAATAATAAAAAGCTATTCATCAAAGTCTTTGTAATTCTCTCTTTCTCTCCTAACCAGTGGATGCAAAGAGTTCGTGATCGTTTTTTATTTCCTCACCACCTACAGCCCAAAACCATCACTGTAAGTTATTGCTCCATCAATATGGTGAAAATGAGATTATTTCTTTGAAGCGAAGGATGTTGCTTTGGGTCTTCTCCGCTGCTTAAAGGCCTGCCTTTACTTGGTTTGCAAAGATGATAATTGACAAGGCCTCAATAAGATCCGCGGCTCTTAGAATGCAGAATAAACAGAGCTGAAAGGGACACTGGAGGTCTTCTAGTCCAACCCCCTGCTCAGGCAGGGAACCCGATACCATTTCAGACAAGTGGTTGTCCAGGCTCTTCTTAAAAACCTCCAGCGTTGGAGCATTCACAGCTTCTGGAGGCTGATGGTCTTATTGACTATCATGAAAGACAGATTGATGGAGAGATGGAGACGTGGGGGGTCTCGCGAGACACGGGTCTTCCACCCAGAAGATTGTCCTCTCTGGAAAGCCAAGTCTGATCTCAAGCAGAAGCCACAAATAGACAAATTTCCCAGAGAAAATATATATTTATAGGATTAGGAATAGGGTGGGGTCGGGGTTGGGGTTAGGATTTTTTAAAATAACATCCTTAATATTTAGCCAACAGTCGTGGCTAGGGGGGCATTTGCCCAGATTCGCCTGATACGCCAGTTACACCCCTTCCTGGACCGAGATGCCCTACGCATAGTCACCCACGCACTCGTTACCTCCCGTATAGATTACTGCAATGCTCTCTACATGGGGCTGCCCTTGAAGACCACCCAGAGGCTTCAACTGGTGCAGAGTGCGGCCGCGCAGGTAGTGATGGGAGCACCCCAATACTCCCATATTACACCCCTCCTGCGTGAGCTGCATTGGCTACCGGTTGCCCTCCGGGTGAGATTTAAGGTGCTGGTACTTACCTTTAAAGCCCTACATGGCTTAGGCCCGGGATACTTGCAGGACCATCTGCTGCCGGGAACAAATTCCCATCGCCCAGTGCGCTCACACAGAGAAGGCCTCCTCAGGGTACCGTCGGCCAGACAATGTCGACTGGCGAACCCCAGGGGGAGGGCCTTCTCTGTGGGAGCGCCAGCCCTATGGAACCAGCTCCCCCCTGAGCTTCGGATGGCCCCGGATCTCCGGTCCTTTCGCCGCGGCCTCAAAACACTCCTGTTCCACCAGGCTGACCTGGACTGACAGGCATTTTAATTATATTTACAATTTTTAACTCTAACTTTTAATTTATTTTAATTTTAATTTTAATTTATTGTACAGAGGCCTTTAATTTTAATTTTTATCTTAACTTCTGTATTTATTATATGTTACTGTTGTTAGCCGCCCTGAGTCCTTCGGGAGATAGGGCAGCATATAAGTCCCAATAATAAATAAATAAATAAATGTTGTCTGGGTTCACATATTTTTTTAAAAAACAACGAATAGTAATTATCCTAAACAATATGTCAACTAATGCACAATAGTCTTCCTTACTAGTATATATTCAACCTTACATATCACATTCCTTTCTCTCTAACTTGTTTTTCTAGCCATTGATAAAAATTATCCCATGTTCCAAAGTACGCTGAGTCTTCCTTCTCTTTTACCTTTAAAGTCAATCTATCCATTTCTGCACACTCTAGAATTTTCTTAATTCGTTCTTCTGCAATTGATAAGTTTTCATTTTTCTCACGTTGGGCAAATACCATTCTTGCTGCAGTTCGTACATGTAAAATTAAATATATACAGTCTTTCCCAGAGAAAATATATTGTGGGAGGATTCCTCTCAAAGGGAGACAGAACCACGAATGATCAGAAGTGATCCCCTGATCAGGGCCCTTGATAGGAAATTGATTTATCTCGGTGCCTCTTGACATAGCAGAGGAATGCAGGGGTCTTCAAACTTGGCCCTTTGATGACTTGTGGACTTCAACTCCCAGAATTCCTCAGCCAGCGTGCCTGGCTGAGGAATTCTGGGAGTTGAAGTCCACAAGTCATTAAAAGGGCCACATTTTGAAGACCCCTGACTCAGAACCTTTGAGTTTGTTGCTGCTGAACTCTCATCCTCCAGTTCATTACAGCTAGTCCTCGACTTAACAACTATTCGTTTAGTGACTGTTCCAAGTTACAACGGCAAAAAGGGACCTAGGACCATTTTTCACACCGACGAATCTTGCAGCATCCCCCACAGTCACGCGATCAAAATTCAGGCCCTTGGCAACTGGCAGCTACTTACGCCGCTTGCAGCGTCCCCAGGCGGGGGTCACGTGATCCCCTTTTGCGACCTCCTGATGAGCAAAGTCAGCGGGGGGAAGCCGGATTCACTTAACGACCGTGTGACTAACTGATCAACCGCAGCGATTCCCTTAAGAACTTTGGTGAGCAAACGTCCTGAGATGGTGCGAGTCTCGCTTAACAAATTCTTCGCTTAGCAAGATAAGTTTTGGGCGCTGTCGCGGTCGTAAGTCGAGGAACACCGGTACTATCTCTGTGGCGGAGATATTTAAGAAAGCGACAATATCAGCGCCGGTTGTTGATCTCTCTCTGTCTCTTTGAACAGGAAGAAGGGACATCAGCCATCCGAATTGTACTCATGAATGAAAAATACCCCAGCCTCAAAGGACCCGGTGTAAGTTTTGGATTCCTTTAATGAGAGATGTATATTTTTTTTGTGGGGGTGTGTGGATATTTTAGGGGTAGCATCGGGGTGCGGCTGAACGAGATTGCCATCCCTCTTGTCGCAGGAATGCCAGAAGAACGAGTGTTGCCGCAAGGACTGCAAATTCAGAAAAGACATCGACTGCCTGTACGGGCTCTGCTGCGAGAAGTGTAAGGTAAGGTCAAAGGTCTCCAGGCCAGGGGCAGGAAGGAAGGAAGGGGGAAATGTCTTCAGGAGGAGAGGCGGGACGGAGACTGCTCTTCCCTCGGCCGCTCCTGCGTCGCGTGCGTTGTTTAGCTAATATAAATGTTGGTGGGGTTATTTCCCAAAGTGACACTGACAGCTGCGGTTGGCAGCCTTCTGTTCCTTCCTTTTTTCCTCCCTTCCTTCCTTGTCTCATTCTCTCCTTCCTCCTCCCTCCCTCCCTTTCTCTTTCCTTCTTTCTTTGTCTCATTCTCTCCTTCCTCCCTTCCTTCCTTGTCACATTCTCTCCTTCCTCCTCCCTCCCTTTCTCTTTCCTTCCTTCTTTGTCTCATTCTCTCCTTCCTCCTTCCACCCTCTGTCCCTTTCTCCTTTCTTCCTTCCCTCCTTCCCTCCCTCCTTCCTTCCTAAATTCTTCCTCGTGTTCTTCCTTCCCTTCTCCCCTTTCTTTCTTCCTTCCTTCTTTCCTTCCTTTCTTTCCTTGTCTCATTCTCTTCTTCTTCCTTCCTCCCTTTTTCTTTTCTATCTTCCTTCTTCCCTTCCTTCTTTCCTAAATTCTTCCTCTCATTCTCGCCTTACTTCTTCCCCTTCCTTCCCTTTCTCCCTCCCTCCCTCCTTCCTTCTTTCCTTCCTTCCTTCTTTCCTTCCTTCCTTCCTCCCTCCCTCCCTCCCTCCTTCCTTCCTTCCTTCCTTCCTCCCTCCCTCCTTCCTTCCTTCTTTCCTTCCTTCCTTCCTTCTTTCCTTCCTTCCTTCCTCCCTCCCTCCTTCCTTCTTTCCTTCCTTCCTTCTTTCCTTCCTTCCTTACTTCCTTCCTTCCTTCTTCCCTCCCTCCCTCCCTCCCTCCTTCCTTCCTTCCTTCCTTCCTTCCTTCCTTCCTTCCTTCCTTCCTTCCTTCCGATATTTAATCATTCCTCTCTGTTGTTGGGAGATAGTTATGAACAGAGACCCTCCAGAGACCCCTCCCACTTTATGGTGGGGGGAGAATTCAGGAGCTTCCCTGGCCCAGAGGGATTTCAGTGGGAACTGCAGCTCCTGATCTTTGCTGATAAAGTCAAACGAAAAAGGTCAGATAGGTCCTTTACAGAGAGTCCCTGACTTAGAACGATTCATTTAGGGACCACTCAAAGTTATGACGGCACTGAAAAAAGGGACTTACGACCATTTTTCACACTTACGACTGCTGCCACATCCTCGTGGTCACATGTTCCGTGGAGCAAAACTCACTTAACAACCCCTCTCACTGACCAACAGAAATTTTGGACTCGGTCGCAGTCATAAGTCGAGGACCACCTGCACATGTGGATGTTTTTATTGTGTCATATATTCTCCGTAAGCCACAGAGGGCCTTTGGGATTGTGGTGAGTTAGAAAAATTGAACCACAAAAGGCCCACAGGACGTTGCCACAGGCTAATAATAATAATAATAATAATAATAATAATAATAATAATAATAATAATAATAATAATAATAATAATAATAATAATAATAATAATAATAATAATAATTTGAAGGGACCTTGGAGGTCATCTAGTCCAACCCCCTGCTCAGGCAGGAAACCCTATACCATTTCAGGCAAATGGCTGTCCAGTCTCTTCTTAAAAACTCCCAGTGTTGGAGCATTCACAGCTTCTGGTGGCAGGTTGTTCCACTGGATAATTGTCCTCCCTGTCAGGAAATTTCTCCTTAATTCCAGGTTGCTTCTCTCCTTGGTTAGTTTCCATCCGTGGCTTCTTGTCCTGCCTTCAGGCACTTTGGAGAATAGCTTGACTTCCCTCTTCTTTGCGGCAGCCCCTGAGATACTGAACGCTGCTATCATGTCACCCCTCACCCTTCTCTTCATTAAACTAGACATCCTCAATTCCAGCAACTGTTCCTTATATGTTTTAGCCTCCAGTCCCCTGATCCTCTTTGTTGCTCTTCTCTGCACTCTTTCCAGAGTCTCAACATCTTTTTTTACATCGTGGTGACCAAAACTGGATGCCGCATTCCAAGTGTGGCCTTACCAAGGCATTGTAAAGTGGTATTAACACTTCACGTGATCTTGATTCTATCCCTCTGTTAATGCTGCCTAGCACTGTGTTGGCTTTTTATTTTATTTATTTTAATTCCATTTATATCCCGCCCTTCTCCGAAGACTCAGGGCGGCTTACAAGCTTAGCAGTAGCCTTCATTCTATGTTTTATGCCTGCTTATTAGGGCTTTCACACACACACCGCCCAGTGGCATTATTACAAAATTCAGCTTAATTGCCCCCAACAATCTGGGTCCTCATTTTACCTACCTGGGAAGGATGGAAGGCTGAGTCAACCTTGAGCCTGGTGGGATGCGAACCTGCACTAATTGCAGGCAAGCTGGTGTTACTTAAGGAGGCATTAGCCCACTGCTCCACCAACTGCTTTTTGGGGCAGTTGAAGCACACGACTGGCTCATAGTTACACAATGGTCCACTAGGACTCCGAGATCCCTCTCACAGTTGATTTTGAGGGCCATCTGAACTTCTCCTTCTACTCTTGCCTCCACTAGTTTTCCGAAACGGGAACCAGGTGCAGAGAAGCCACTTCGGAGTGCGACCTCCCGGAATTCTGCAACGGGACCTCCTACGACTGTCCGATGGACGTCTACAAGCAAGACGGGACCCCGTGTGGCAACCACAACCATTGTTTCCTGGGACGTTGCCTGGATCTCCACACACACTGCAAGGCTCTTTTTGGGCCGGGTAAGGCCAACCTCTCCTCTCTCCAGGCCGCTTCTGCTGTCCTTGAGCTCTGGACGGGCAGACCTTGGGTGGAGGTTTCATGATCCAGCTAGGTAGCATCCTCAATGCTGGAAGGGACAGCAGTTTATGGAGAGGGAGGAGGGAGGAGAGGAGGAGGAGGAGGAGGAATGTGGGATCCTTGGTGTCCTCTGAGCTGGGTGGTTTTCTTGCAGATGTTTCACGACCCAACTAGGAAACATTATCAGTGCTAGAAGGGAAGAGGAAGAGGAGGGAGGGAGGGAGGGAGGGAGGGAGGGAGGGAGGGAGGGAGGAAGGAAGGAAGGAAGGAAGGAAGGAAGGAAGGAAGGAAGGAAGGAAGGAAGGAAGGAAGGAAGGAAGGAAGGAAGAAGGGACTGTAGGATCCTTGGTGTTCTCTAAGCTGGGTGGTTTTCTTGCAGATGTTTCATAACCAAACTAGGGAACATCATCAGTGCTAGAAGGGAGGAGGAAGAGGAGGAGAAAGAGGAAGGAAGGAAGGAAGGAAGGAAGGAAGGAAGGAAGGAAGGAAGGAAGGAAGGAAGGAAGGAAGGCAGGCCTGTAGGGTCCTTGGTGCTCTCTGAGCTGGGTGGTTCTCTTGCAGACGTTTCATGACCCAGCTAAGTAACATCATCAGTGCTAGGAAGAGGAGGAGGAGGAGGAGGAGGAGGAGGACGACTGTGAGGTCCTTGGTGCGTGGTGATTTTCTTGCAGAGGTTTCATGACCCCAACTAGGGAACCTCATCAGTGCCTCACTTGAGCTTGTGCTTCTCCCTCCAGGTGCGCGGGAAGCCCCTCTGAGCTGTTTCAAGGAGATGAACATGCGGGGAGACCGCTTCGGCAACTGCGGCAAGGACGGCTCCGTCTTCCGGAAGTGTCTTGAGAAGTAGGTGGGCTTCCTTGCCCATGGCAGCTTGCCCAGGCTGGCTGGGAACACTGGAAAAACCACCGCCATGCTGAGACCAGCATCAAGCCACGGTCTAAAACCACAGGCAGAGAGCAACACTGTTTAGGACAGCCACAACTGTCAGGGCAGCGACAAAGTGCTAAGGAAATTGGGGGGGGGGCCGCGGGGGTCTAGAGACAAAGAACTCTCCAGTGAATCAAGAAAGTTTAAGCCTGATTATTAACTCACACAAGCGGGTTAGAGGCATAAGATTAAAAAGCATGCAGTAGTCCTCAACTTACAACGGTTCATTCAGCGACCGTTCAAAGTTAGAACGACTCTGAAAAAGCTACGACCGTTGCAGCATCCCCAGGGTCACGTGGTTTACACTCGGAGGCTTGGCAACTGACTTGTACCTATGACGGTTGCAGTGTCCCGGGCGGGGTGGGGTGTCACGCGATCCCCTTTCGCGACCTCCTGTCAACGGGGAAGGCAGATTCGCTCAGCAACCCTTTTGCCAGCTTAACCGCTGCGGCGACGCACGTAGCAAATGTGGCAAGAGGCGTCGTACAACGGGGCAAAATTCGCTTTGAGAAATTTCTCGCTTAGCAACCAACATCAAATCTGGGCTCGTTGGTGGTGATAAGTCGAGGGCCGCCTGCACACAAAAAAATGTGACACGACAGCTGCCAGTTCCCCGTATCCTGTTCTTCTGTCTTGCTCTGCGACAAAGGGATGTCCTTTGCGGAAGAGTGCAGTGTGTCAACGTGGGGAAAATCTCGAGCGTCGTGACCAGGCAAGACGTCCTGCAGACCCCGGTGGAGGGCGCCACGTGCTGGGGGACCGAATTCGACCTCGGGGAGGACGTCTATGACCTGGGAGCTGTGCAAGATGGGACCAGCTGCGGCCCCAACAAGGTAGCCCCAGCCGCCTGCCTCCTCCGAGGTTTTCTGGGGTTCTTCTTTGCCTCTGCAAGAGACGGGGAAGCTCCCTCCGAATACGGGGCCTTTGGGATGCGTCTGGCCCAGCCGGGTTGGGAACGGGCTGAAGACGGAGCCCTCGGCTTCATTCAGGCATCAGAGAGCGGCGACTGGGGGGGAAAGGAACAGCCGGGCACATTGAAATGAATCTGCAGAGAACAGGCAGTGACTGACAGATGGATGGATGGATGGATGGATGGATGGATGGATGGATGGATGGATGATAAATATAGATGGATGGATGGATGATAGATAGATATATAGATAGATAGATAGATAGATAGATAGATAGAGAGACAGACAGACAGACAGACAGACAGACAGACAGACAGACAGATAGATAGATAGATAGATAGATAGATGATAGATAGATGAGATGGATGGATGGATGGATGGATGGATGGATGGATGGATGGATGGATGATAAATATAGATGGATGGATGGATGATAGATAGATAGATAGATAGATAGATAGATAGATAGATAGATAGATAGACAGACAGACAGACAGACAAAGATAGGTAGATAGATAGAGAGAGAGAGAGATAATAAATAGATGGTAGATAGATAGACAGACAGACAGACAAAGATAGGTAGATGATAGATAGAGAATAAATAGATGAGATAGATAGATAGATAGATAGATAGATAGATAGATAGATAGATAGATAGATGATAGATAGATAGATAGATGATAGATAGATGATGGATGGACGGATGGACGGACAGACAGACAGACAGACAGACAAAGATAGGTAGATGATAGAGAGAGAGAGATAATAAATAGATGGTAGATAGACAGACAGACAGACAGACTAACTATATATTACAACAGGGGTCCCCAACCCACTGGGCCACGACATGCCAGCAACCAGTCCACGCAAACAAGACAAGCCCCATCCCCTCCAGTCCAGGGAAAAACCTCTGTCCACGGAACCAGTCCCTAGTGCCCAAAAGGTTGGGGCCGCTGCATTACAATATAGGAGATAATATATTAAATTAAGGTAAAACCATAATAAAACCACCATAATACGGAGCCCTGGAAATGTGATGGGATACGTGTGGTAATTCAATATCTAAAGGACCGTTTAAAGTTTCCACAGATCTCTCCCAGGTTACTTACCACCCGGATTCTATACCCCTCACTCCCTGAGCAATGTCATTGTGCGTAATTCGCTAACACACGCCCGTTGCGGTCCACGGGTTTGCTTAATGTCCACGGCGTTCGCTTAATGACTGCTCCCAAAAAGGTCGTAAAATCACGCTTAGGGTTACACGGTGGTCCACTTAATGGCCAGCACAACTGACCACAGTAACTCCGGACTTAATTACGGTTGTAAGTCCAGGGTGGGGAAACTCACTTAAATTTTGGGCTCAATTTTGGGGTCGTAGCTCAAGGGCTACCAGTTTGACGGGCAAGGGGATTGTTGAACTAAGGCTGGGGGAAACAGAAGTTGTAGGTCCATCTTTTCTTTCCAAAGTACCCTAGAAGTCCTTGCTAGAAAAATGACTTTTTTGGGCAAGTCGTAAGACTTCAGGCATGCCTTAAAGCTGAAAGATTTTGGTCAAAAATACACGTACGGTTGGAGAAAAACGACTAAAAGAACGTACAGATTTTAAGCCAGGACTGTTTCTGTCCGGCATAATAGGAGGAAACTGCGAGAAAGATTAGGGATATACTTAATTTTACATGTACTAACTGCAGCAAGAATTGCATTTGCCCAATATTGAGTTATTACCACCCCGTAGATAGGGCTCGCAACTTGGGAGTCCTCCTAGATTCACAGCTTACTTTGGAAGACCACATAGTGGCCGTGACTTGGGGGGCCTTCACCCAGGTTTGCCTGGTGCGCCAGTTGCGGCCCTATCTAGACCGGTATGCCCTGCGTACGGTCACTCATGCGCTCGTGACCTCTCGTTTAGACTACTGCAACGCTCTCTACATGGGGCTGCCCTTGAAGACCACTCGGAGGCTCCAACTGGTACAGAATGCGGCCGCGAGAGTTGTGTTGGGAGTCTCCCGATACTCCCATGTTACACCTCTGCTCCGCGAGCTGCATTGGCTCCCAGTTGTCTTCCAGGTGAGGTTCAAGTTGCTGGTATTGACCTACAAAGCCCAACATGGCATGGGTCCGGAGTACCTTGGGGAGCACCTGCGGCCGGCATCAACTTCCCTCTGCCCAATACGCTCCCACAGAGAGGGTCTCCTCAGGGTGCCACCTGTCAAAGAATGCCGACTGGTGGCCCCCAGGGGGAGGACGTTCTCTGTGGGCGCGCCGGATTTATGGAACCGTCTTCCGGTTGAGCTCCGGATGGCGCCCGACCTGCGCTCCTTCCGGCGCGATCTCAAGACGTATCTTTTTGAACAAGCTGGCCTGGCCTGATGGGAGGGGGTTGGGTTTTTATTACTTTTAAATGCTTTTTAATCTATCTAAGAGTTCTGGGCACTTGTTTAATCTTTGTTTAATTTTTGTATTCTGTTTTTTTTAACATGTATTGCCCTGTTCACCGCCCTGAGTCCTTCGGGAGAAGGGCGGTATACAAATAAAATCAATCAATCAATTAATTAATTAAAAATGAAAACTTACCAACGGAAAAAGAACTAATTAAGAAAATTCAAGATTGTGCAGAAAGGGACAGAGTGACATTAAAGACAAAAGAGAAAGAAGACTCAGCGTACTTTAGAACACGGGACGACTTTTAAAAATGGCTAGAAAAACGCGTTAGAGAGAGAGAGGAAGGTGATATGTACTGTGTAACATTGAACATACATTAGTCAGGAGAAGACTATTGAGCGAGTAACTAACGTATTGATTGTGATCATACAGGAATTAATTATTACTCATTGTTTTTTAAAAAATACATGAACCCAGACAAATATTAAGAATGTTATTATTATTTTTTTTAAAAAAAACCCTAACCCTAACCCCAGCCCTAAAAAAAAAATTAATAAAATATACATTAGAAAAGGGACGCGGTGGCTCAGTGGGTTAGGACGCTGAGCTTGTCGATCAGAAGGTTGGCAGTTTGGCGGGTCGAATCCCGAATGCCGCGTAACAGAGTGAGTGCCTGTTACTCGTCCCAGCTTCTGCCAACCTAGCAGTTCGAAAGCATGTAAAAATGCAAGTAGAAAAATAGGGACCACTCCGGTGGGAAGGTAACAGCGTTCCGTGCGCCTTTGGCGTCTAGTCATGCCGGCCACATGACCACGGAGACGTCCTCGGACAAACGCTGGCTCTTCGGCTATGAAACGGAGATGAGCACCGGCCCCTAGAGTCGGAAACGACTAGCACGCATGTGCGGGGGAACCTTTACCTTTACCTTTACCTTTTACATTAGAAAAAAAAAGAGTTCAGACTTTGGTGCAAAGATCTTTCTCCTTTTCTAGATCTGCTTAAATAGGTCGTGTGTGGACGTGGCTGTGCTGGATTTCGACTGCGATCCCTTCGTCTGTAGAAGCCGAGGGGTAAGGGGCAAAGCCGGGTGCCTAACCCGTGCCCAAGGGTGCCCCCACCCCCAGACAAAAAAAATGAAGATGGCGGCCGCAACAGTGTGAATCAAAGGAATTCTCCCTGAATTGTCCATCCTGGGAGATTTCACCGCTTCCTGGCTCTGGGAGTGTGAAGCTCTTCCTTCTGGGCCTGTCCGGGGGGGGGGGCAGTGGACCTCGCCCACCCACGACATCTCCTTCTTTGCTTTCAGGTCTGCAACAGCAAGCGGAACTGCCATTGCTCTTACGGATGGGCCCCTCCCTCATGCACCGATCCAGGCTTTGGGGGGAGCATCGACAGTGGGCCCCCTCCCCCCTACCAGCGTAAGCCGCCGCCCTCCCCTCTCCTCTTTCCCGCTTCTTTGCCTCCCATCCCGTTCAGACCAGCCGTCTTTCCTGCCTACGGCGGGACTAGAACTCACCGTCACCTGGTGACTGGCCTACAGTCACCCAGTCGGCTTTCATGGCTAAGGCGGGACTAGAACTCACCGTCACCTGGTGATTGGCCCAGAGTCACCCAGTCGGCCTTCATGCCTAAGGTGGAGCTAGAACTCACCATCCCCTGGTGATTGGCCCAAAGTCACCCAGTCGGCTTTTATGGCTAAGGTGGGACTAGAACTCTCTGTCTCCTGGTGATTGGCCCAGAGTCACCCAGTGGGGTTTCATGGCTAAGGCGGGACTAGAACTCACCGTCTCCTGGTGATTGGCCCAAAGTCAATTAAATTGGGTCTCCCAGAGGAACTGCATGCTCACAAGAATACGTACTTACACACACACACACACATACACGCGCGCACACACACACACACACACACACACACACACGCTCCTCAAGGGTCAGCCTAGAATCAGCACCTAGACATTTCCACACCCAGCACCAGCTCCCCTTATAAAACTCTGTCGCTGGTCCCCGTTTCTCTGTCGCTGCCCCTAAAGAAAATCTCCTTGCTTTTAGGCGCAAATATTCCTTCTTTCCTCGCAGCCGTCTGGATCTCATTTTTACTCACTCTTGCGCAGCCCCGGCTCCAGTTGGGAACCCCCAAATTACTCTCCTGACAAGTTGGGCTAGCACTCACCACGTCCTGGTGTCGTGCAATGGCCGGGGCCCCTTCGGCAGCTGCCAGCTTTGCTTCCTCACCCCCTGACCCCTTGCCCCCAAACTGCGGTTGTGAACCAACACACCCAAGGGAACGTCTTCCTTTCACAACCGCTGATCACGGTCCATCTCTCTTTCGTCCCCAGTGCCCACCATCGTCATAGTCGGACTGTTCACCCTGACCGGGCTGGTCCTCCTGGTAGTAGGGGTCTTCATCTCGCGTCACGTGGACGTCTTGTAAGTCAATGGCCCTCCTGATGCCAGGATATAGGAGGAGGAGGAGGAGGAGGAGGAGGAGGAGGAGGAGGTGGTGGTGGCTGGAGGGGCTCGTGTTCGAATCCTCGGCGTACAAGGTGGGGTGGGTGCCTGCTGAGACTCCGCAAAAGCTTCACCCTTCTCTTTTCTTTCCAGCTTTAAACTGATTGCAGCCATTCCCAAACGGCGTCCCCAAAAATCCGCCAGTAAAGTAAGTGATGGAAAGGACCCACCTTTTGTGGTTGGGGGTGGCTCACCCCTAATCCCCCCTCCCATTCTACCAGCCTTTCAGAACAGAGGTCACCAACCTTTGCCGGTGGGCGGACCGGAGGACAAGGGAGGGGAAAAGCATTTTACACGCGTGGGTGCACCCGCACACGGGGCCGCAAGCACGTACGCCCTGCAAATGGGGGCGGGCCTAGCGCCCGTGTGACACTCCCCAGCCCTGCCTTGTTCCTGTGTGGCGCAGCGCCTCGTTTCTGCACCCTGTGGCGTGGCAGCAGCCATTTTTGCACTTTGCAATGCAGCAGCAGCCTAGTTTTGTGCCCCGTGGCACAGTGGTGCCCCATTTTTGTGTCCCACAGTGCAGCAGCGGCCCAATTCCGCGCCCCGTGGCACGGCAGCAGCCATTTTTGCACCTGCAATGTGGCAGCAGCCCGTTTGTCTACCCCACAGCATGGCGGCGGCCATTTTTGCACCCCGATGCATGGCGGCGTCCCATTTTCGCGCCCTGAAGCACGGCAGCACAGCAGCCCGTTTTTGCGCCCTGGGGCCACGGCCCTAACGCAAGTGAGGGTGTACATGCGCACACACTGCCCAGCCCTGTTTTAGAAGGCAAATGTTGGAGTACACCTGTACAGGAAGTCCTCGAGTTACAGCCATTCGTTCAGTGACCATTGAAAGTTACAACGGCAGTGAAAAAAGGGACATGACTGCTTTTCACACTTACGACCATTGCAGCCTCCCCAAAGTCACGTGATCAACATTCAGATGCTCGGCAACCGGTTCATACTTATGACGGCTGCATTGTCCCGGGGTCATGTGATCCCCTTTGGCGACCTTCTGACAAGCAAAGTCAGTGGGGGGGGAAGCCAGATTCACTTAACAACGGTGTTACTAACTTAACAACTGCAGTGATTCACTTCACAACGGCGGCAAGAAGGGTCGTAAAATGGGGCAAAACTCAGTTAACAAGGCTCTCGTGGAAATTTTTTGGGCTCAATTGTCGTCATAAGGCGAAGACCACCTGTATGTTCTGACAGGCGGTCCATAATTTACAGCCATAATTGGGAATTTCCAAGGCGAAGGGGAGTGAAGCTTCTGCCGCCATCTCAGAAATAATATTTATTTATTTTTATTCAGTGTGTGGGACATCATATATGGACTTGCAGTAGATATTAGAATTTCACTGAAAATAAAAACAAAAAAGGCTGGCTCAGGAATTGTGGGAGTTGAAGTCTAGAGGTCATTCTGGGGGCCATAATTTTTATTTATTTATTTATTTTATTTATTTTAATCCCATTTATATCCTGCCCTTCTCCGAAGACTCAGGGCGGCTTACAAGCTTAGCAGTAGCCTTCATTCTTTGTATATGCCTGCTTATTAGGGCTTTCACACACACCCCAAACGGCATTATTACAAAGTCAGCTTATTGCCCCCAACAATCTGGGTCCTCATTTTACCTACCTGGGAAGGATGGAAGGCTGAGTCAACCTTGAGCCTGGTGGGACTCGAACCTGCACTAATGGCAGGCAGCTGGTGTTACTTAAGGAGGCATTAGCCCACTGCTCCACCAAGGCTCATAATTGCCTCAGGAATTCTGGGAGTTGAAGTCCAGAGGTCCTATATGATGTCCCACACACTGAATAAATAAATAAATATTATTTCTGAGATGGCGGCAGAAGCTTCACTCCCCTTCGCCTTGGAAATTCCCAATTACGGCTGTAAATTATGAGCCTTAGTTTGAGTCCCACCAGGCTCAAGGTTGACTCAGCCTTCCATCCTTCCCAGGTAGGTAAAATGAGGACCCAGATTGTTGGGGGCAATTAAGCTGACTTTGTAATAATGCCGCTTGGGGGGGTGCAAAAGCCCTAATAAGCAGGCATATACATAGAATGAAGGCTACTGCTAAGCACATTGGTTTGTGCTTTAGATTGTAAGCCCCCCTGAGTCTTCAGAGAAAGGCGGGATATAAATGGTATTAAAAATAATAATAATAATGGGGCCATAATTGCCTCAGGAATTCTGGGAGTTGAAGTCCAGAGGTCATAATGGGGTCATAGTTGGCTCAGGAATTCTGGGAGTTGAAGTCCAAAGGTCATAAAGGTGCCATAGTTGGCTCAGGAATTCTGGGAGTTGAAGTCCAGAGATCATAAAGGGGCCATAATCAGCTCAGGAATTGTGGGAGTTGAAGTCCACGGGTCGTAAAGTTGAATTAGTCGCCCACCTAGGTTACAATAACCCTATTTTTTCCCCCTTTGTCTCTTCCAGAGAGCCCTGAGAGGCAAATCCTCAAAGAGCGGCATGAAGCGGTCGCGTAGCGGTTTGAGAAGCACGTCCTCCGTCAGGCTCCAAAAGTCCAAAACTACCGTTTCAGTCCAAAATGAAAGAAGTGTCCCATACGTGAAAAGCCCCGAATTAAAAAGCGCCATGTCTACCTCCAGAGCTGGGAAATCCAGATTAGACGTCACTTTCGCCACCTAGATCTAATCACACACACACACACACACACACACAGAGACATTTTTCAGTGGAATCTTCCGCCGTTAGGTTAAAATATCCCGTTTCTTCCCTTGGGCTCTCCATTCTTCAAATAAAATGATGTTTCCCCCCCTTTTTTGTGACCATTATTTGCATTTCCTATTGATGTGCAGCTGACATTCATAGACAACCAAGCAGAAAGGGCTTAACAAACTTCTTGAAGAATTGATCTCCTTCAGCTATTCCCATCGGCTTCTTGCAAAATTACTCTTCCTTTTGCGGAAATATTACATCACACACACACACGCAAACACACACACACACACACACCGGTTGCGGAAAGGCAGTGAAGCTTCTGCCACCATCTCAGAAACAATGTCTATTTATTTATTTGGCGTATGGCAAGTTGTACATGGCCTCGCCATCTCTCTTTAGCATTTCACCTAGATGGAAAAACAGCATGGGTAGTCCCTCGACTTACGACAATTCATTTAGTGACCATTCGAAGTTACGACAGCACCGAAAAATGGGACTTACAACCCTTTTTCATACTTATGACCATTGCAGCATCCCCACAGTCATGTGATCAAAATTTGGACCCTTGGCAACTGACTTGGGTTTATGACGGTCGCAGGGTCACGTTTTTCCCTCTTGCGACCTTCTGACAAGGGGCGGGGGGGGGGGAAGCCTGGTTCATTTTACAACCTTAGCTTACTACTACTAATAATAATAATAATAATATAAAGTTGGAAGGGACCTTGGAGGTCATCTAGTCCAACCCCCTGCTCAGGCAGGAAACCCTATACCATTTCAGACAAATGGCTGTCCAGTCTCTTCTTAAAAACCTCCAGTGTTGGAGTATTCACCACTTCTGGAGGCAGGTTGTTCCACTGGTTAATTGTTCTGACTGTCAGGAAGTTTCTCCTTAGTTCTAGCTTAACAAGTGCAGTGATTCGCTGAACAACTACGGCAAGACAGGTCATAACATGGGGCAAAACTCACTTAAGACTTCCTCACTTAGCAATATAAATTTTGGGCTCAATTGTGGTCATAAGTCAAGGGCTATCTGTAGAAATATGAACGTTAAAAAGATATCAATGTCTAGGCCAAGGGTGGGCAACCTGGGCTCTTTTATGACTCGTGGACTTCAACTCCCAGAATTCCTGAGTCAGCATAGCTGACTCAGGAATTCTGGGAGTTGAAGTCCACGAGTCATAAAAGAGCCCAGGTTGCCTACCCTAGGCCGTCTAAACATGGAAGCTGAAACAAATTTATACCGAGTTTATAAATACAGCAAAATCAAGACGAGAATCAAGACGGACAACGGGCTAAGAAGACTCTATCCCAGCATAGCTGGCTGGGGAATTCTGGGAGTTGGAGTCCAGCCATCTTAAAAGCTGCTGAGGTAGAGAACTACTGCTCTAGTCACCTTTCTCCCTCTAGATCAGGGCTTCTCCACCTGGGCAACTTTCAGAAGGGTGGACTTCAATTCCCAGAATTCCCCATCCGGCTGTGCTTGAGGTCCCGCCCGGTGGATCAAGGTCTCAATGGAATTCTGCAAAGGGGAGGGGCTTGGGCTTGACTGGCAGCTGGAGAGGCAGAGCATGGTGCCCTTCAAGCATGGCGGTCACATCTTTGCAGCAAAATGGAAAATGGGAATTTATATCCAGTCCTTTATATCCATCCTACTCGCTGTCACGGGGGGACCTCTGCAGGAAAACTCTTGCAAAATGTGTTTTTCAAGAAAGTTTTCCCACGTTTTAAGGAGCGCTCTCAATTTTTCCCCTCTTTAGCTACACATGGCATTTGCACCCACGGTGCAGGGAAGACACCTCAAACAGATGGAAGTGGTTGCTTTTCATTAAATTGCAGGTAGGTCCTTGACTTACAACCGTTCGTTTAGCAACTGTTCGAAATTACGATGTCACTGGGGGGGAAAATGACTTATGACCATTTTTCACGCTTACGACCGTTGCAGCATCCCCAGGGTCAGGTGATCAGAATTCAGACGCTTGGCAACTGACTCCTGTTTATGACGGTCGCAGCATCCCGGGGTTGCGTTTTCCCCTTTTGTGACCTTCTGACAATGGGGGGGGGGGGAAACCCGGTTCATTTTACAACCTTGTTACTAGCTTAACAGCTGCGGTGATTCGCTGAACAACTGTGGCAAGATAGGTCGTAAAATGGGGCAAAATTCACTTGACGCTTAACTTGAGCAGGGGGGGTGGGCTAGCAGACCTCCAAGGTCCCTTTCAACTCTATTATTCTGTTATTTATCAAGGAGAAGAGTAGAGTATTTTTTATTTATTTATTTTATTTTAATTCCATTTATATCCTGCTCTTCTCCGAAGACTCAGGGCGGCTTACAAGCTTAGCAGTAGCCTTCATTCTATGTATATGCCTGCTTATTAGGGCTTTCACACACACACCCCAAGCGGCATTATTACAAAGTCAGCTTATTGCCCCCAACAATCTGGGTCCTCATTTTACCTACCTGGGAAGGATGGAAGGCTGAGTCAACCTTGAGCCTGGTGGGATGCGAACCTGCACTAATTGCAGGCAGCTGGTGTTACTTAAGGAGGCATTAGCCCACTGCTCCACCAAGGCTCTAGAGTAGAGTAGAGTAGAGTAGAGTAGAGTAGAGTAGAGTAGAGTAGAGTAGAGTAGAGTAGAGTAGAATAGAGTAGAGTAGAGTAGAGTAGAGTAGAGTAGAATAGAATAGAATAGAATAGAATAGAATAGAATAGAATAGAATAGAATAGAATAGAATAGAATAGAATAGAATAGAATAATAGAATAGAATAGAATAGAATTATGAACAGAATGGAATATGAACAGACTAAACTAGACTAGTATTACAGAATAAAATAGAGAATAGACTAGACTAGACTAGAATAGAATAGAATAGAATAGACTAGAATAGGACCTTGGAGGTCTTCTAATCCAACCCCCTGCTCAGGCAGAAAAGATCCAACCTAGAAATAAGAAGAAATAGCCTGGACAGTGAGAACAATTAATCAGTGGAACGATTTGCCTCCATCACTGGACGTTTTAAAGAAGAGATGGGATAATAATTTGTTTGAGATGCTACACGGTCTCCTGCCTGAACAGGGATTAGACTACTAGAAGACCTCCAAGGTCCCCACCCCCATCATCATCATCATCATTATTATTATTATTCCCAAAGTCCTTGGAAGGCCTCCAAGGACGGCGGTGGTTTATGTCTGTACTTATTTCTCTTATCTGAAGTGTGCCAGCTTGTCTGGGTGAAGTGGATAATGTAATATGAGTGTCAAAATGTGTTCAAGGTTTCTTCTTGCTAAGCGGGCGGGGTGTCCTTATTCAGGTAACTAAACACGTAGGCTTCTCAAGGTAAACACCTGGACTCTGCTTTTCTTTATACCAAGCCACACCTGAAGCCAGCAAAACAAGAGGCGTTTAAAAAAAAAGACTGGACACCCACGCGTTGAAATGGTATAGTCTCTTGCTTGAGCAGGGGGCTGGACTAGATGACCTTCAGGGCCCCTTCCGGCTCCGTTCTTCTGTAAGGCTCTCCTGCTTGAGCAGGGGGCTGGACTAGAAGACCTTCAGGGCCCCTCCCGGCTCCGTTCTTCTGTAAGGCTCTCCTGCTTGAGCAGGGGGCTGGACTAGAAGACCTTCAGGGGCCCTTCCGGCTCCGTTCTTCTGTAAGGCTCTCCTGCTTGAGCAGGGGGCTGGACTAGAAGACCTTCAGGGGCCCTTCCGGCTCCGTTCTTCTGTAAGGCTCTCCTGCTTGAGCAGGGGGCTGGACTAGAAGACCTTCAGGGCCCCTTCCAGCTCCGTTCTTCTGTAAGGCTCTCCTGCTTGAGCAGGGGGCTGGACTAGAAGACCTTCAGGGCCCCTTCCGGCTCCGTTCTTCTGTAAGGCTCTCCTGCTTCAGCAGGGGGTGTGTGGACTAGATGACCTTCAGGGCCCCTTCTGGCTCCGTTCTTCTGTAAGGCTCTCCTGCTTGAGCAGGGGGCTGGACTAGAAGACCTTCAGGGCCCCTTCCGGCTCCGTTCTTCTGTAAGGCTCTCCTGCTTGAGCAGGGGACTGGACTAGAAGACCTTCAGGGCCCCTTCCGGCTCCGTTCTTCTGTAAGGCTCTCCTGCTTGAGCAGGGGGCTGGACTAGAAGACCTTCAGGGCCCCTTCCGGCTCCGTTCTTCTGTAAGGCTCTCCTGCTTGAGCAGGGGGTGTGTGGACTAGATGACCTTCAGGGCCCCTCCCGGCTCCGTTCTTCTGTAAGGCTCTCCTGCTTGAGCAGGGGGCTGGACTAGAAGACCTTCAGGGGCCCTTCCGGCTCCGTTCTTCTGTAAGGCTCTCCTGCTTGAGCAGGGGGCTGGACTAGAAGACCTTCAGGGCCCCTTCCAGCTCCGTTCTTCTGTAAGGCTCTCCTGCTTGAGCAGGGGGCTGGACTAGAAGACCTTCAGGGCCCCTTCCGGCTCCGTTCTTCTGTAAGGCTCTCCTGCTTCAGCAGGGGGTGTGTGGACTAGATGACCTTCAGGGCCCCTTCTGGCTCCGTTCTTCTGTAAGGCTCTCCTGCTTGAGCAGGGGGCTGGACTAGAAGACCTTCAGGGGCCCTTCCGGCTCCGTTCTTCTGTAAGGCTCTCCTGCTTGAGCAGGGGGCTGGACTAGAAGACCTTCAGGGCCCCTTCCGGCTCCGTTCTTCTGTAAGGCTCTCCTGCTTGAGCAGGGGACTGGACTAGAAGACCTTCAGGGCCCCTTCCGGCTCCGTTCTTCTGTAAGGCTCTCCTGCTTGAGCAGGGGGCTGGACTAGAAGACCTTCAGGGCCCCTTCCGGCTCCGTTCTTCTGTAAGGCTCTCCTGCTTGAGCTGGGGGCTGGACTAGAAGACCTTCAGGGCTCCTTCCGGCTCCGTTCTTCTGTAAGGCTCTCCTGCTTGAGCAGGGGGTGTGTGGACTAGAAGACCTTCAGGGCCCCTCCCGGCTCCGTTCTTCTGTAAGGCTCTCCTGCTTCAGCAGGGGGCTGGACTAGAAGACCTTCAGGGCCCCTTCCGGCTCCGTTCTTCTGTAAGGCTCTCCTGCTTGAGCAGGGGGCTGGACTAGAAGACCTTCAGGGCCCCTTCCGGCTCCGTTCTTCTGTAAGGCTCTGCTGCTTGAGCAGGGGGCTGGACTAGAAGACCTTCAGGGCCCCTCCCGGCTCCGTTCTGATTCCGATTCCTGACACGGCATCTAAAAGAGCTGAAAGCTTCTGCATGCTGCATTTTGATTGCCGTTTTAATCGGTCCCTGGCCATTTATTCTTCTGTTTTGTAATCTACCGTGGGTGACTTGAATTATACGCCCTGCTGAATGTAATTGGAAATTTAACAACAGCAAGGAGCGTAAATCACAGTCATTGACCACCGATGATGCAGCTTTACCGTTTGGTTGCGGGTTGCGTGGCAAGCAATTATTTTATGTTAAACCGAGCAAGGGGTTTCCTCTCCTTCACGAGTGGCTGTAAATACGCGCAACCAGGGTTAGAAAAGAGGTTAGGAAAAACATGTAGATTTTAAAGCTGAACTTTTCTTATTAGGCACAAATGCCAAAAAAAAACAAAAAACTGATAAGCAAAGTGTACATTTTAATATTGCACGTCCTAACAGCAGCGGGGATTGTATTGCATTTGCTCAGCACCAGAAGAATGAAAAAGCACCATTGGGTGAAGAGATAATCAGGAAAATACCGGGCTGGGCTGAAATGGACAGACTTACATTTATTTATTTTATTTATTTATTTTATTACATTTATATACCGCCCTTTCCCGGAGGACTCAGGGCGGTTTACAGGGAATTAAAAACCAAAAAATACAAAAGTTAAAACCAGTTTAAAAAAGATTAAATTTGTCCCTGTACAAATAAAACCCCAATTAAAATAAATTAATCCTCAACATTGAGGATCAAAGAGAAAGAAGCTACAGAATATTTACAAACGTGGACTTTTATTTTATCAAGGGTTGGGGGAAAAAAGGGGCAGAGACTAAGAATGTAACTTGTATTTGTTAAGCAAACAGATTAACCCAGACAACAGGATGTTTATTAAGCAATAATCAAATGTAGTAATAGCAAATTAATAAAAAAAAAATGGATAAAATGAAAAAAAAGAAAGAAACACCAGGGTGAAAACTTGGCTGCCTTATCTGCCTGGTGCTAAGAGACACCCAGACTTTCTGGACTTAAACAAGACGAGTCAGATCTGTTTGTCCAAGTTTAATCAACTTTATAAAGAAATTCAGGTATAAAAGTTTACGGCTTTCCCAGCATTCTGTCGTTACGAGCTTTCCACCCTGAAAAATAATACAGGCGCACTTGCCTTTCAGTTAAATGAAGGAAGTCCTTGACTCACAACCACAATTAAGCCCAAAATTTCCGTTGTTAAGTGAGACAAGTTGTTAAGTGAATTTTGCCCCATTTTACCACCTTCCTTGCCACAGTCGTTAAGTGAATCACCGCAGCTATTAAGTTAGTAACGCAGTCGTTAAGCAAATCGGGCGTCCCCCATGGACTCTGCTCGTCAGGTGGTCGCAAAAGGGGATCACGTGACCCCTATTCTAAATATGAGTCAGTTGCCAAGCATCTGAATTTTGATCACATGAGCCACATGGGGATGCTGTGACGGTCGTAAGTGTGAAAAAAGGATCCTAGGCTGCTTTTTTTTCAGTGCCGTTGTAACTCCGAATGGTCACTGAAAGTGAACTGTCGTAAATCGAGGACCATCTGTAGCTGCTCCCTTTCTTTCAACGTGACTTCGCAAAGTCACTAAACGAATGGTCGTAAATCAGGTACCACCCGTAGCATGAGACGTTTGGCTACCTTAAGAGATTTTTATTCTGTGTTCTGTATCCATGCTTTTTTTTTTTAATTTTAAATCCTATTTATATCCCACCCTTCTCCGAAGACTCAGGGCGGCTTACAATCCAAGCACAAATCGATGTGCTTAGCAGTAGCCTTCATTCTATGTCTATGCCTGCTTATTAGGGCTTTCACACACACACCCCAAGCAGCATTATTACAAAGTCAGCTTATTGCCCCCAACAATCTGGGTCCTCATTTTACCTACCTGGGAAGGATGGAAGGCTGAGTCAACCTTGAGCCTGGTGGGATGCGAACCTGCACTAATGGCAGGCAGCTGGTGTTACTTAAGGAGGCATTAGCCCACTGCTCCACCAAGGCTTTGTGTGTGTGTGTGTGTGTGTGTTTGTGTGTGTGTTTCTAAAGAAATAAAACAGCAATGCCAAAACAAACCTTTCTTAAACTTTGTACCCAAAGCTCTACTTTCACTTTTCCTCCGTTGGGTTTGTGGCCTTGAACTACAACCAAACAGCCTCCGTGCAGGTGACTCAGCTGATGGCCACTCTTGAGCCTGCTTCTTTGTAACTCGTCTTATGTTGAGATGGTCCTCAACTTACAGCTAGAGTTGAGCCCAGAATTTACGTCGCTAAGTGAGACGTTTGGTAAGTGAGTTTTGCCCCATTTTTACAACCTTTCTCGCCACAGTCTAGTCTAATGAAGAGAAGGACGAGGGGTGAAAGGAGAGCAGTCTTCCAGTATCTCAGGGGCTGCCCCAAAGAAGAGGGAGTCAAGCTATTCTCCAAAGGACCTGAAGGCAGGACAAGAAACAACGGAGGGAAACTCACCAAGGAGAGAAGCAACCTGGAACTAAGGAGAAATTTCCTGACAGTGAGGACAACTAACCAGTGGAACAACCTGCCTCCAGAAGCGGTGAATGCTCCAACACTGGAAGTTTTTAAGAAGAGACTGGACAGCCATTTGTCTGAGATGGTGCAGGGTTTCCTGCCTTAGCAGGGGGTTGGACTAGAAGTGTTTTTCAACCTTTTTTGGGCAAAGGCACACTTGTTTCATGAAAAAAATCACGAGGCACTCCACCATTAGAAAATGTTAAAAAAATTAACTCTGTGCCTATATTGACTATATATAAAGTAATTCTCTTGAATAGGAATCAAATAAACACAAAGAAAGTATTTTATAATTACTTTTCAATTTTTCCCACGGCACACCAGGCAACATCTCGCGGCACACTAGTGTGCCGCGGAACAGTGGTTGAAAAACACTGGACTAGATGACCTCCAAGGTCCCTTCCAACTCTGTTATTCTGTTATTCTATTCTCCAAAGCCCCTGAAGGCAGGACAAGAAGCAACAGATGGAAACTAATGAAGGAGAGAAGCAACCTGGAACTAAGGAGAAACTTCCTGACAGTGAGGACAATTCACCCGTGGAACAACCTGCCTCCAGAGGTGGTGAATGCTCCAACACTGGAAGTTTTTAAGAAGAGGTATTTGTCTGAAATGGTATAGGGTTTCCTGCCTGAGCAGCGGGTTGGACTAGATGACCTCCAAGGTCCCTTCCAGCTCTATTCTACTCCATTTTCTATTCTATTCTATTCTATTTAGTGACCGAAGATACAACAGCCCTGAAAAAGCGACTTGTGACCTGTTTTTCACACTTATGACCGTTGCAGCATCCCTGCGATCAAAATCCAGACGCATGGCAACCGGTTCACATTTATGACGGTCGCCCTATCCCAGGGTCTTGTGATTCCCTTTTGCGACTTTCTGACCAGCAAACACAAATAGGGGAAGCCAGATTAACAACCGTGTCACTGACTTAACAACTGCAGTGATTCACTTAACCACCGAGGCGAGGAAGGTCGTAAAATGGGGCAAAACTCACCTGACGAGTGTCTCACTTTACAACAAAAATTTTGGGCTCAATTGTGGTCGTAAAAGTCAAGGACCATTTATATATCCATATCTTTTTAAAGAATTTTTTTATAGCTGCCCAACCCACTCTTAGCAACTCTGGGCAGCTTACGAGGATACGTTTGAGAACCTTTATTCCTTTCTTTTGAAAAGCTGCCCGTCAAAGGAGGATCTGGAAACACAGGAAATTAAAACATGCACGTAATTTACAAAAAAAAGGCAGCGTCCGATGATATTTTCCAAGCCTTCAGAGGAAGGCTTGGTATCAAAATGAGCAATTTCATATTTCAGGTTTTAAAATTCATGGATGGACTCCAGCTGACTCCAGGAGCCAATTCATTCTTTATCATTATTATGATTCATTGAAGTCAACCAGCTGTTCAGACTGGATTTGGCACGCTTATTATCAAGATTTCGCCCATTCTGAGTTCCCTTTTAAGTTCTAGAACAGAACAGAACAGAACAGAATTACAGAACAGAAATACAGAATAGAATAGAATAGAATAGAATAGAATTAGGAAAAATAGAATAGAATAGAATAGAATAGAATAGAATAGAATAGAATAGAATAGAATAGGATAGGATAGGATAGGATAGGATAGGATAGGATAGAATAGAATAGAATAGAATAGAATAGAATAGAATAGAATAGAATAGAATTACAGAGCAGAAATACAGAATAGAATAGAATAGAATAGAATAGAATTAGGAAAAATATAGAATAGAATAGAATAGAATAGAATAGAATAGAATAGAATAGAATAGAATAGAATAGAATAGAATAGAATAGAATAGAATTACAGAGCAGAAATACAGAATAGAATAGAATAGAATAGAATAGAATAGAATAGAATAGAATAGAATAGAATAGAATAGAATAGAATTAGGAAAAATAGAATAGAATAGAATAGAATAGAATAGAATAGAATAGAATAGAATAGAATAGGATAGGATAGGATAGGATAGGATAGAATAGAATAGAATAGAATAGAATAGAATAGAATAGAATAGAATAGAATAGAATAGAATAGAATAGAATAGAATTACAGAGCAGAAATACAGAATAGAATAGAAATAAATAGAATTACAGAACAGAAATACAGAATAGCATAGAATAGAATTATAAATAGAAATACAGAATAGAATTACAAATAGAAATACAGAATAGAATAGGACAGAATGGAATAGAGTAGAACAGTACAGAAGAGAAGAGAATATAAAAATAACTTTATTGTCACTTTAAATGTACACTAATCAGCATACATTAAAATGCCTATAGCTCTCAAAGGGTAACCGCCTTCAGTACACACTGCATAAACTTGGCAGAAAAAAGCTAAGTAAAAGGTACAGATTTAATTCAGCAACCCAGCAATCTCTTTGGTCTTCCTTTGACCTTTTGTTTCATTTCCTGCTGTTCTGCATTCCTATCTAATGTACTGTGCCTTCTGCAATTTAAAGCATTCCACGATCAGCAAACGGGAGCTCGAATTTTTATTAAAAGAAGGTTAAAATACTAACTACAGTACCAAAATATTTTTTAAAAAAGGACAAAGGAATAAAAAACACACAGCAAAAAAGACATTTTAAAAGTGTCTTTTAAAAAAATCAACGCGCATACACATATGATCCTCCCTAGTCAAAAGCTTAATAATAATAATAATAATAATAATAATAATAATAAAAAATAATAATAATAAAAAAGTTGGAAGGGACCTTGGAGGTCATCTAGTCCAACCCCCTGCTCAGGCAGGAAACCCTATACCATTTCAGACAGAAGAGACTGGTTGTCCAGTCTCTTCTTAAAAGCTTCCAGCATTGGAGCATTCACAGCTTCTGGAGGCAGGTGGTTCCACTGGTTAATTGTTCTAAAAGTCAGGAAGTTTCTCCTTAGTTCTAGGCCAGGGGTAGGCAACCTCGGCTCTTTTATGACTCATGGACTTGAACTCCCAGAATTCCTCAGTCAGCTGACTGAGGAATTCTGGGAGTTGAAGTCCATGAGTCATAAAAGAGCCAAGGTTGCCTACCCCTGTTCTAGGCTGTTTCTCTCCTTGATGAGTTTCCATCCGTTGCTTCTTGTCCTGCCTTCAGGCACTCTGGACAATAGCTTGACTGCCTCTTCTTTGGGGCAGCCCCTCAGATACTGGAAGACTGCTCTCATGTCCCCCCTCATCCTTCTCTTTATTAAACTAGACAGACCCAATTCCAGCAACCATTCCTTACACGTTTGAGCCTCCAGTCCCCTAATCATCTTTCTTGCTCTTCTCTGCACTCTTTCTAGAGTGTCAACATATACGGTAATTTTCTCTGTTAACTATTTTATTATTGATATAGTTTACAGATGACAGGCATAACAATTTGTAAACAGGCTTAGTAGTTTAACAGTTTAAAACTTGCAGGGCCCGTTTCTCAAGCGGTGGGAAACCAACGTTATGGTTTGATATTAGTCAGCTGAAAAGGCATTTCTGTGTCCTTCCTATCTTCCTCCAGCTCTTTTGTGCAAGCCTCCCTTAATTTTCCTTTTTTCTTCACCGGAATAAAATTTCCATGCTCTCTTCCCCCTGGCTTCTTGGTTTGGTTGATGGACAGCTGTCCTTGGGGCTTTATTTTTATCCTATCCTCATCTGAACTGCCTCAACCCATTTCCCCATCTCCACCGGATGCCGGTCGCTTCCTGCTTGCGGAGTGGAGCTTGAAAATTGTTCCGGGTTGGCATCAGGTGCAATTTTTTTTTAGTCTCGGCAGCCACATCAGTGGTCTATCTTGGTTCATTCCCCCCCCGCCCCCGCTGCCCCCACCCACGACTTTAGCTCTCCTTCTTTCCAGATCTTTTGTCCTCGGCCTTTGTCCTTCAGGGTGCTGAAGGAAGAAAACCACCCAGCTCAGACAGCACCCAGGACCCCACAGTCCTTCCTTCCTTCCTTCCTTCCTTCCTTCCTTCCTTCCTTCCTTCCTTCCTTCCTTCCTTCCTTCCTTCCTCTTCCTCCTAGCACTGATGATGTTCCCTAGTTGGGTCATGAAACGTCTGCAAGAGAACCACCCCAGCTCAGAGAACATTAAGGATCCCACAGTCCACCTTCTCCTCCTCCTTCTCTCTCTCTCTCTCTGTCTCTCTCTCTGTCTCTCTCTCTCTCTCTCTCTCTCTCCCTCTCCACCAAGGACCCCACAGTCCGTCTTTCTTTCTTTCTTTCTTTCTTTCTTTCTTTCTTTCTTTCCTTCCTTCCTTCCTTCCTTCCTTCCTTCCTTCCTTCTTTCCTTCCTCTTCCTCCTCCCTCCTAGCACTGATGATGTTCCCTAGTTGGGTCATGAAACGTCCGCAAGAAAACCCCCCAGCTCAGAGAGCACCAAAGACCCCACTTTCCTTCCTCCTCCTCTTCCTCCTCCTCTCCACAGCCCCGACTTCTAGCACTGATGACGTTCCCTAGTTGGGTCATGAAACGTCTCCACGAAAACCCGCCAACCTCACACAGCACCAAGGACCCCCCACAGTCCTCCTCCTCCATGAACCCTCCAGAGTGCTGGCACTGATGTTGTTACTTAGCCGGGCCAGGAGACGTCTGCAAGAAGAGCCCCCCCCCCCGCCCCAGCCCAGAGACCACCAAGGACCCCGCCGTTCGACCCGGAGCTGGAGGGATTCCCTTCCCTCCGTGGACTTTCTAGAGACTTTGCCAAGCAGAAGCCACGTGTGTGTGTGGGGGGGCTGTTGGGCAACGCGCACCCGGCGCTGCCTGCTCCGAGCCAAGCCGAGCTGGGCGGAGGTGGGGGGGGGGGCGAAGGGCTCAAAAGGGCGGAGCTGAGAGGAGAGGCGGGGCTGCGAGTGGACTCCCTTCTGGGCGCCCGCGGCGCAGGGATGCCGGGGCAGGGGGCGCTCAGCTTAATACTTAATAATAATAAGTTGGAAGGG